>NC_057795.1:556530336-556670050 GCF_018294505.1 Triticum aestivum | reverse complement strand
TATTTATAGGTAGAGGGAGCTAGGAGTGTCCAAATGAGGTGCGGTTTTCGCCCACACGATCGTGATCGAACAACCGAGAGCATGGAGGGGAGTTAGATGGGTTATTGGGCTGTTTTGGAAGGTTGTTGGGCTGCAACTTAAAAGAGGCCTTTGCGGATATGCGGATAACCATTGGAGTATCGAACGAGCTCCAAATGACCCGAAACTTGACAGGTGGTCTACCGGTGCTATACCAGGACCACTTGGCAAGGCTCAGTCCATTCCGAGAACGTTCAACACCCGCACACGAAAAGGAGACAAGAGGGGGGCGCCGGTGCATGTGGGAGTGTCGGATTGCGAAACGGACAATGGGGAGAAAACCCGGATGCATGAGACGAACACGTATGCAAAATGAAATGCACAAGATGACATGATATGAGATGGATGACATGAATAAAATGAAAAACAAAAGACAAAACCCAACCACGGAGGGAATATCATATCACATAGCCAAAAATGGCAAGAGTTGGAGTTACAAAGACGGAAAGTTACATCTGGGGTGTTACACTCGCTTTCTTCCTTGGCCCTTACGTGCGTCTTCAGCCATCTCTATCTCCAAGACGCCGGCTTCGACCTCTCCTCCTTCCTCACTCCGGTGGACTCCGACTCCCATGACGCTACTACTGCCGCCGTGAAGAGCTCCGTGGATGCCATGTTGAGTAAGTTCCTGGTCGTCGATCCTCTGACCGAGGCCGAGGGAACGGGCGACGCGCCTGGCGATGAGGCTCTGCTGGCGGGCAAAAGTGGCGCCCAGGTCTGAAGAGGTGGCTTGGCGATGCAGCTCTTCTCTGTTCATCCTGTATCATGTAGCATGCCTCGAGAGGCGTTTAAAACTGTTGGCCTAGAACAATTTGTTTTGTAATAATTAGATTATGGTCCCTTGACTTTTCTGATTGCTTTGTCGTTCTGCGGCAGAGCCCCGCCCCACGCATACCTCAGCCATCTTTGGGTCGTCCAGATCGCCAGGACGAGGCCAAGGGGTGAGGGGCTACATGACTAGTTAGGCTCCTGAGACGCAATGCTCAGGAGTCCTCCTTGACGTGCGAATAGCTTAGGGAAAGGCGCGGAGGCAAGCGTTGATTTTCTACATTGGTAGGGCCCGTCCCCGCGCATGCCTTAGGCGCTGTTGGGTCGTCCGAATCACTGGGACGAGACCAAGGGGTGAGGGGCTACGTGGCCAGTTAGGCTCCCGAGACGCGATGATTAGGAGCCCCCCTTGACGTACGAACTGACTATCATACCTTTTCCTCGCTGAGCTCTCGCTTGGGAGGGGCGTGCGAAGACCTGGCCTGAGAGGCCTGGTGAGGTGGTTTACGTGAGGCATGACCTGAGCGTAGCGCCCATGCGCAGCCCCCTTGGGGTACCATCCCGAGGGAGAGCAACGCGGCGAGGCTGGTAACCCTTAGGTTATTGCGGCCGCGAGGCCACCCCCAGTTGTTTACCACCAGCGCGGAGCATAGCGCTTCCGCTCTTGCATGGGCATAGCCGCTCCTCGGCAGTGTCGACGCCAGCGTGGAGCATGGTGCTTCCACTGGTGCGTGGGAGGAGTCTCCCTCTGAGGAGATCCCCTGGGGCGTGTACAGCCCCGCCCTGACACGTGGCTTGCACGGCAGGGCTGAAGGAGGTGTATATGGGCACCCGTGAGCCAGCGCGGGACTCACAAGGCCCTACCTCAAGGAGGGGTTGTGACACCCAAAATTTTGGCTTTGTTTTAATGGATTAAAATTTTGCCAGGAATTAAAACTTTGGATATCTGAGCTCCTTTTTGATTTTTTAAATCATTTCTTTCCCTGTTTTGATGAGTTTTTCCCAAAGAGAAAATTACTTTTTAAATATGTTATTGGACTTGTTTAACCTCTCAAGAAAAACTTTCCTTTTATTAGTATAACTAATTAAATAATTAAGTTGCTTGATCTTTACTTTCTTGAAAATGGTGTTTCAAGGTTAAATGGCCATATTTGAGCTACAACCATTTGATAGATTCACTTAAAATTTCCACAAAAATTTGGAGATGTCATGTGATGTTTTTAAATCACTGTTGTGCAGCAATATATTTAATTCATGTAATATTTTGAGCCCTACACTCAATTCTTCTTCTCTGGTCCAGAGTGCATTTTGCACTACAACCCATTTAAATATTTCTTCCTGGCCTCCACCAAAATTATGGGATATTGGTAATAGCCTATGATTCCACATTATGCAAAAACCTAGTGTTGTTCTTTAAAAATTTTGAGTGAATCAACCTCATTTCCATTCTGGTCCAATTTGAGGATTTGTACAGCAACCACCATTTTACTTGCTCTTTAACCCTTGATTATTTCTCCTACTGGTAGTCCCCCTTTCCAAACCCTTAAGTCCAGGAGAGTGGACCCATTGGATAATTCTAAGTGCTTGCAACAATGCCATTTGTTTTCTGTCCAGAATTGTAGTTTTGTTAAACTTACACTAGCAAGTTTCTGCTTTTGGCCAACTAGCCTCACCACCCTCTTGTATATCTGAAGAGACTTCCATATGGAGTTTTTGACCACTCCAAGACTTGTCTAAGTGCTCTTGGCATTTTGTCAAACACCTGGAGTGCATGACCAGTTTTGACATGAGTTGTGGCATTGCACTGTGAACTTGCACCTCTGATCAAACTAGCATGTCCACTAGACTCCCCGTTACTCCTAACCTGGGTCTGTTAATTGCCAGCCTCGACCGCGACCTCTAGCATGCTCTGGCATTACGTCGAGCACGTCCCGTGCACGCCCAGAGCGCGAGCAGAGCGTGCGTTTGGCACGCACGTGCGCCGAGCCGACACGCTGGCCCCCACGGTTTTGGCCCACACTGCAGAGCCTCGCCACGCACTCCCTTTCTCACCGCTACGCGCCAAGCCGCCCCTCGCCACGCCCGGCAAGCCAAGAGCTAGCCGCCGCCGCCGCCCGACAGCCTCTGCCCATGTCGGCGCCGCCAAAGCCACCTCCGCTCGCCAGCTCGCCCCTGGAGCAGTGCCCACTCGTCCGCTAGCTCCTGCCGTCATCCCCAGCCACGCCACGTTGCCCTGCAAGCTACAGAGAGGCGGTTCGCCGGAGAGCTTATCCGGCCGCCGCGGAACCGACCTCGACGAGCTATAAAAGGAGGCCCCCGAGCCTCCCCGAGCACACAGGAAGCCTTAGAATGCACCCCTAGTCCTCCCATGACAGCCAATCGACCCGGGGGAGGTCTTCTTCCCCACCTCCGGCAACTGCAGCCGCCACCACTGCCCCGGCCAATTCGGCACCACCAGGGCCTCCCACTCTCCGTTCTCTCCACCAAGAGCCCCCTCATCCTCCCGTAAACCATTCCCACTACTCGATTTTGATCGAGGACCACCGTAGCCCCAAAACCACTCTGCTCCCGAAGCTCTCCGTCCGCCGCGAAGCTCACCGCCGACGACCCCGTCCACTCCCGAGACCGTAACACCCACCGGCGGGACCGCCTCGACCCCCTGAACCCGTGGATGACTTCGGTTTCTCGAACGGAGCCGCCAATCGCCGGCGGCGATCGCCGGAGTCCCGCCTCCGCTCGGGACAGAGAAAGAGGAGGGAGAAGACTGGTCAAACCTGACCAGTGGGCCCTCTGGACCCACTGTCAGCGACCCCGTGTCTGTCCACGTGGTTAAGTGGAGGCGTAATTCCCCAAGTACGCCTCCTCTGCTCCGAAAGCGTATTTCTATCTGAAACGTTTTCTTTTCTGTTTTATTTTAAATAACAGATTTTGACCACAACTTTGACTGGCTATAACTTTTTAAATATAACTCCAAATGAGTTGATTCTTTTTCCTACCTTCCTCAAATTTGGTCTAGTTTATTTTAAGATTTATTTGAAAAATTTCAAACAACTTTTTTGTACTGTTTTTGAAATGTGTGTTAATTCAAATATATTTTTAAATAGGATTTTGGGGAGAGAGAAGAAACTTTCAAAAGTTTTGGAGAGCACCCCACCCCTCCACAACATTGAAGGCAAGCATTCTGAATCCCGGCATAATATTTTTGGTGTGATCGTGGATACATTTATAACACCACCGCATTTCGAAGGACTCGTTATTTCATGTGGTATGATCATATGCATGAGTGCATATTAGTGATTTCCAGGCTGTTGGAAATGAACACACTTGTGATGATAATCACCCTCATGTGCCTTGCATGCATACCGGCAGGAACCCGGGAAAACCTCAGCCTTGGGTAGGCATGAGTTTGTCGCCGGTCTCCGTCGGGACGGTTATGTCTGGTATGGCATGGTAAGGTGATATGAGCGGTGACTCTGTTGGTTGAAATATATTCGTTATACTAATCATGCAGGGAATACTTAAACCTCCTGAGTCGACCGTAGATCGAGTCTTGTTCCAGTAACCCCCATACTTGTTTCGTACTACCACTCGTCTCTACAGCAAGTAGAGTACGGTTCAGTAAGTTGTCAACCTCTTTCTAGCACACACCGTACAGAGAGGCCATGGTGGAAGGTACCGGTTGTAGCTGGTAGGCAAGCCACCTGGTCCGGGGGCATGGGTGTTTCCGGTTGGGACCGAGAGGGGAGGCCACCCCTTAGAGCGCGCGATATAAATTTGATCCCATGCTACGCGAGGTTGTAGCCTCCCCACTTAGAGTTTGCTTAACAGGTGTCGTGGGTGATTCCAGACACGTGTGAGTTAAGCTGGTGTGTGCAAGTTAGGTGTGTTTTCAACAAAAAGACCGTAGACGGAATTAGTCCCGATGGACTAAAGAAATCCGTTACTCGTGGGTAAAGAGTACACCCTCTGCAGAGATTAAACCTATTCGAATAGCCGTGTCCATGGTTAAGGATTACAGTCTGGGATGGGTCAGGTGTCGGTCTTAGTGTCGGTCTTCGGAGGTGAAACGGTTAACCAGAAATGGAATTACTACTCGTGACTTGTGATAACTATGATTATTATTATTGTTGACTAACCCGTGATATTATTGTTATTATCGAGTATCTCTGGGATGGTTCTACCTCCGGGATATTCACTATGATTGTTTATTTTTAAAGCCCTTTATGTGGTGTCACTCAGACGCCCGACTGTGGCATTTCTTTTAAAGCCCTTTATGTGGTGTCGCTCAGACGCCCGACTGTGGCATTTCTTTTAAAGCCCTTTATGTGGTGTCGCTCAGACGCCCGACTGTGGCATTTCTTTTAAAGCCCTTTATGTGGTGTCGCTCAGACGCCCGACTGTGGCATTTCTTTTAAAGCCCTTTATGTGGTGTCGCTCAGACGCCCGACTGTGGCATTTCTTTTAAAGCCCTTTATGTGGTGTCGCTCAGACGCCCGACTGTGGCATTTCTTTTAAAGCCCTTTATGTGGTGTCGCTCAGACGCCCGACTGTGGCATTTCTTTTAAAGCCCTTTATGCGGTGTCGCTCAGACGCCCGACTGTGGCATTACTTGTTATTTGTTTCATAAATTTTAATGCTACCATGTTATTGCATTTATATATATAACTTGCTTGCACGCATCAGAGTTTCATTTATCGTTTGTGACTGGCGTCATGAGCATAAAATATTTTTAGCACATCATTGTTATATTATACCTGTGTTCATAATGTTTGCGAGTACATTCAAAGTACTCACTGGTTTGTCCCTGGCTATTGTCTTGGCCAGATTTTCTTGCTCGGAGAGGAGCGACGCGATGTCAGCCTCGGAACCCACACAATGGAGATAGTACCTCGCGAAGATAGGAGTTAACCTGGTCAGCTGTTCCCGTGGGAAATGGAGTCCCATAGACACTGATGTTTCACAAACCGCTTCCGCCATCAACCACTAGAAACCATTTGTTGTACTCACAGGCCAGAATGGTCTTGTACTACATATGTTGTATTCTGCTTGGAATTTCTGTATCAAGTTGGAGCCTCATCAGCTAACAGTAATCCTGGGGCTGATGAGCACGACGGTCTTTTCTGGAAATTTATTACCCGGAAAAACCGGTCGTGGCAGACTTGGTATCAGAGCCAGGCTGACCATTGGCTAATCCTATCTTAGCCAGGTCGAAAAACTTAGGCAAACCAACCCACTAGACCTTAGCCAAACCCCAGCCAAGCTTCTCGTGCAAGATAGCCACACAGTGACCCAACACCTTTTGGCAGTCGGTGCCCAACCTATCAACCTAACCTGTCACTCATGCGCCAGTGACCGGCCCCTAAATAGTCCTTTCTCGCAAGCGTGCGAAGGAAGACTCCGCCCCCTTTTTCCTATAAAAAGGGCACGCTAGTCCCAACACAGCACCGCACAGCCGCTACCCCAAACCGAGCCACAATGCCTGGACCTATAGTGCACAACGAAACCACAGCAACCAACCTTGGAGGTTTTGTGACCATCCTCGCAAACCTCACCCGTCGTGCCTACGCGTTAGAAGAGCCACCAGAATATGTTGTGTATCAAGGACCCATGAGCGGTGAAGACCGTCAATTCTGGGCCACTGTGCACATCTACGGTAGGGGTCTAGCACCCGAGCGCCCCTACAGGTTCACCGGAAGGACAACTTCCTTTGAGCCACAAGCCATCCAGCTAGCCGCTCGAGAGGCTATAGTTCATCTCAGGCACTTGTCGCCCAGAGTTAACTGTCGCTCGTTCCACTACTACCCCAGACGTGAAGGGTATGGTAGACCACCCCAAGTTGCCAACGGAGATCACGAGACGGACCCCGCATTGTTGCACCTAGTGCGCTATGTAAGTGCACTAGAGGCACTGTTCGACCAGATCACTATTGATCTAATCGCAGCTCGTGGAGAGCTGGTTCGTCGAGCCCCGGCGAGAGGAGAAAACGAGCCCAACGCCGACAACCCAGTCGTGCTGTTTGGACAACCGATCGAGACCCCGAGATCTGCCCCAGCCATCGGCCAAGGTGCTGCGATAACCCCAGAGGTGCTTCGTCGCATATTGGGAGCACACTCCAACGGGGTTGTGGCCAACAATCCCCGCGATGGTCATCATCACTACCCCGACCCTGCAGTTCCTCCGCCATCTCCGACTAATCCCGGCAGAGAGACACGTGGAGAAGCCTCGACATCCACCAGGCGCGCCCGTTTAGACATGAACGAGGTAGACTAAGCCGTATGAGTAGCACCGAGTTTCAGTGTATCCTCACTTTGTAATCGTGCGACCGTGTATATTAACGCAGCCTGTCGTTGTGCCTCTGTTTTAATAGTAGCCTTGCATATTTGGTCAGCGCATAGTTGCACATTTTTCCGGGCACAACTACCAAAACCAACCCGACGACAACCACAGTAACACGTCTCTTTATGAGATATGTGTATCTCTGACACTGACCCGACCTTTGGAGCTATGCTGGCAAATTTATTACCTTTCACCACGGTAAAACGAATCCAGCTCCATTGCTATATAAAGGCCACCTTGTGACCTTACCCAGCAACCCTCACTTTGTGCACCACACTCACACTTTTTCCTGTCATGCCGAGCCCCAGCATTCATCTGAGAACCCCAGATGCAACCCCAGGTAGCTTTGTCAAAATATTGTGGGATTTTACCCGCAGTACCATGGGTTCTACCCAGCCACCTCAGTACGAGCTGTTCAAATCAAGGATCACCCCATCCACCTCGGAATATTGGGCAGCAGTACACATCCCTCCCGTAGACTCCAACCAAGATCCAACGGAAGTTTCCTTCGTGGGGAAATCTATGCCAACCCCACACCTGGCCATAGAAGCTGCTGCGAAAGAAGCGATTGCTCGTCTTCGATCCGCAGTACCCTATGCCCGCGAACGAGGATATTATTACTTTCCGAGCCGTGCAGCACCCGGAGAAGTAACATCTTTTCCCGGTGGACGTATTGAGAGAGACCCAGTTCTGGCCAACCTTATCCAGTACATCATTGCTCAAGAGCATTTGAACCAGCGAGTGATGGATTATCTCCAGAGCCTCGCAGATTTAAATCCTCAGATTGCCATCGGCAGACCACTGAGACCCGACCCGGAGAGACGCATACATCGACTGGTCAATCCACTGCCTCCGATAGAAGAAGAGTGTATCCCTTTACCAGAGACATTTTATCAGGACCCCACCCAGTTACCGTTTTCATTTTAGACGTCACTACTGTATTTGTTCTTTGCAACATTTATTTATGTGTGTGACTTATGCGTGATACCCTGAGTTTGTACGACGAGTCAATTATTTGGCTTCTACTAATGTGTGTAGTTTTTGTTGTGGTTTATGCTCCTTTAAATTAACTGTTTTTCCCTCGCAAAATCCTGGAGTGAGATTTCTTTTCCCTGAGTTGCTACACCTGCCCCTTCTCACGACGTGGATTAATTAATTTCACACAGCACCACGCAGCAGACTCACAACCATAATCATTCGGACACATACACTGTTTGCAAAACCTTGCAACGGTGTTACATCCAGCTAATCACCCCCTAACAACAGTTAGCACCCGGCACACCTCCATCTACTCCTCATGATCACCACCACCGCGGAGAGCCAACACCCGAGCCGCAGCGTCGCGATACTCGTCGAAGATCATCGCGCACAGGAGCACAGAGAGCCCCAGCAGTGTCGCCAGCCCTCCGCATATCAGGATCACAAACCAGTCCGGCATCGCCTCCGCTATTAGAGCCTCGCCCGAGCTTTGGTAAGCAGTAATGGAGGGAGGAGGAGGAGAAGTGAGGCCAGGTGCGAGGAAGAAGAGAGAGGCACCCCGGCCGTTTTATAGCTCGAGCTCGGTGTACGGTGGGCAAAGTCCACCAACGCCGCTCGTCGCCGATCGCCGGTGTTCGGAGTCGAATCCGCGAGCAGTGCCGACAGCGCGCTGGCCCGCGAGGTGAGTGCACGCTGCACCGGCAGCTAGCAAGCCGCGCACTACCACGGTACGGCCTAGATGCCCTACGAGTTAGGCATCGCCGGTGGAGAAAGCGCGAGAAAGCGCGCGGGAGAGAAGAGGTAGAAGAAAGAGCCAGAGGGAGAAGAGGAGACTGACAGTGGACCCCGGGTCCACCTGTCGGCCAGAGAGAGCACTGTGCTCTCGGGTACGACCAGCGTATATCTAAATTTAGGAGTTATTCTAAATTTGTATCCAGCGTAGAAATCACCCGTTTTTGTCCCGAACCGTAGACTCTTCCATGCAGCCCCAGTTTTCACACTGTGGTTTTTCACCACTTATTGCCCTCTCACTGTAGCCACATCTTTATTGCGTAATTATTTTCTTAACACCGCTTTTAACAAATCTCGAGGACGAGATTTTTCTTAAGGGGGATAGTATTGTGACACCCCAAAAATTTGGCCTTGTTTTAATGAATTAAAATTTTGCCAGGAATAAAAACTTTGGATATCTGAGCTCCTTTTTGATTTTTTTAAATCATTTCTTTCCCTGTTTTGATGAGTTTTTCCCAAAGAGAAAACTTTTCAAATGTGTTATTGGACTTGTTTAACCTCTCAAGAAAAACTTTCCTTTTATCAGTGTAACTAATTAAATAATTAAGTTGCTTGATCTTTACTTTCTTGAAAATAGTTTTTCAAGGTTAAATGGCCATATTTGAACTACAACCATTTGATAGATTCACTTAAAATTTCCACAAAAATTTGGAGATGTCATGTGATGTTTTTAAATCACTTTTATGCAAAAATATATTTCATTCATGAAATATTTTGAGCCCTACACTCAATTTTTCTTCTCTGGTCCAGAGTGCATTTTGCACTACAACCCTTTTAAATATTTCTTTAAAACTTCTACCAAAATTAGGGGAGGTCAGTAGGAGCATATTATTCCACTTTGTGCAAAAACCTAGTGCTGTTCTTTGAAATATTTGAGTGAATCAACCTCATCTTCAGTCTGGACCAACTTGATGGTTTGTGCAGCAACCATGTTTTTACTTGCTCTTTAACCCTTGATTATTTCTCCTACTTGTAGTCCCCCATGTTAAACCCTTAAGTCCAGGAGCATGCACCTTTTGGATCATTTTTGGTTCATGAAATAATGCTATTTATTTCCTGTCCAGAATTGAAGTCTTGCAAAACTTGCACTAACAAGTTGTTGCATTTGACCAAATTACCTCACCACTCTCTCTTGCATCTGAAGAGACTTCCATCTGGAGTTTTTGGCCACTCCAAGACTTGCCTAAGTGCCCTTGGCATTTTGTCAAACACCTGGAGTGCATGGCCAGTTTTGACATGAGTTGTGGCATTGCACTGTGAACTTGCACCTCTGATCAAACTAGCATGTCCACTAGACTCCCCGTTACTCCTAACCTGGGTCTGTTAATTACCAGCCTCGACCGCGACCTCTAGCATGCTCTGGCATTACGTCGAGCACGTCCCGTGCACGCCCAGAGCGCGAGCAGAGCGTGCGTTTGGCACGCACGTGCGCCGAGCCGACACGCTGGCCCCCACGGTTTTGGCCCACACTGCAGAGCCTCGCCACGCACTCCCTTTCTCACCGCTACGCGCCAAGCCGCCCCTCGCCACGCTCGGCAAGCCAAGAGCTAGCCGCGCCGCCGCCCGACAGCCTCTGCCCATGTCGGCGCCGCCAAAGCCACCTCCGCTCGCCAGCTCGCCCCTGGAGCAGTGCCCACTCGTCCGCTAGCTCCTGCCGTCATCCCCAGCCACGCCACGTTGCCCTGCAAGCTACAGAGAGGCGGTTCGCCGGAGAGCTTATCCGGCCGCCGCGGAACCGACCTCAACGAGCTATAAAAGGAGGCCCCCGAGCCTCCCCGAGCACACAGGAAGCCTTAGAATGCTCCCCTAGTCCTCCCATGGCAGCCAATCGACCCGGGGGAGGTCTTCTTCCCCACCTCCGGCAACTGCAGCCGCCACCACTGCCTCGGCCAATTCGGCACCACCAGGGCCTCCCACTCTCCGTTCTCTCCACCAAGAGCCCCCTCATCCTCCCGTAAACTATTCCCACTACTCGATTTTGATCGAGGACCACCGTAGCCCCAAAACCACTCTGCTCCCGAAGCTCTCCGTATGCCGCGAAGCTCACCGCCGATGACCCCGTCCACTCCCGAGACCGTAACACCCACCGGCGGGACCGCCTCGACCCCCTGAGCCCGTGGATGACTTCGGTTTCTCGAACGGAGCCGCCAATCGCCGGCGGCGATCGCCGGAGTCCCGCCTCCGCTCGGGACAGAGAAAGAGGAGGGAGAAGACTGGTCAAACCTGACCAGTGGGCCCACTGGACCCACTGTCAGCGACCACTTCGCCTGCCACGTGGTTAAGTGAAGGCGTATTTTCCCCAGTACGTTTTCCCCGCTCCGAAAGCGTATTCACCTCCGAAACGTTTTCTTTTCTGTTTTATTTTAAATAACAGATTTTGACCACAACTTTGACTGGCTATAACTTTTTAAATATAAGTCCAAATGAGTTGATTCTTTTTCCTACCTTCCTCAAATTTGGTCTAGTTTATTTTAAGATTTATTTGAAAAAATTTCAAACAACTTTTTTGTACTGTTTTTGAAATGTGTGTTAATTCAAATATATTTTTAAATAGGATTTTGGGGAGAGAGAAGAAACTTTCAAAAGTTTTGGAGAGCACCCCACCCCTCCACAACATTGAAGGCAAGCATTCTGAATCCCGGCATAATATTTTTGGTGTGATCGTGGATACATTATAACACCACCGCATTTCGAAGGACTCGTTATTTCATGTGGTATGATCATATGCATGAGTGCATATTAGTGATTTCCAGGCTGTTGGAAATGAACACACTTGTGATGATAATCACCCTCATGTGCCTTGCATGCATACCGGCAGGAACCCGGGAAAACCTCTGCCTTGGGTAGGCATGAGTTTGTCGCCGGTCTCCGTCGGGACGGTTATGTCTGGTATGGCATGGTAAGGTGATATGAGCGGTGACTCTGTTGGTTGAAATATATTCGTTATACTAATCATGCAGGGAATACTTAAACCTCCTGAGTCGACCGTAGATCGAGTCTTGTTCCAGTAACCCCCATACTTGTTTCGTACTACCACTCGTCTCTACAGCAAGTAGAGTACGGTTCAGTAAGTTGTCAACCTCTTTCTAGCACACACCGTACAGAGAGGCCATGGTGGAAGGTACCGGTTGTAGCTGGTAGGCAAGCCACCTGGTCCGGGGGCATGGGTGTTTCCGGTTGGGACCGAGAGGGGAGGCCACCCCTTAGAGCGCGCGATATAAATTTGATCCCATGCTACGCGAGGTTGTAGCCTCCCCACTTAGAGTTTGCTTAACAGGTGTCGTGGGTGATTCCAGACACGTGTCAGTTAAGCTGGCGTGTGCAAGTTAGGTGTGTTTCCAACAAAAAGACCGTAGACGGAATTAGTCCCGATGGACTAAAGAAATCCGTTACTCGTGGGTAAAGATTACACCCTCTTCAGAGTTTAAACCTATTCGAATAGCCGTGTCCATGGTTAAGGATTACAGTCTGGGATGGGTCAGGTGTCGGTCTTAGTGTCGGTCTTCGGAGGTGAAACGGTTAACCATAAATGGAATTACTACTCATGACTGGTGATAACTATGTTTATTATTATTGTTGACTAACCCGTGATATTATTGTTATTATCGAGTATCTCTGGGATGGTTCTACCTCCGGGATATTCACTATGATTGTTTATTTCAAAAGCCCTTTATGTGGTGTCACTCAGACGCCCGACTGTGGCATTTCTTGTAAAGCCCTTTATGTGATGTCGCTCAGACGCCCGACTGTGGCATTTCTTTTAAAGCCCTTTATGTGGCGTCGCTCAGACACCCGACTGTGGCATTTCTTTTAAAGCCCTTTATGTGGTGTCGCTCAGACGCCCGACTGTGGCATTTCTTTTAAATCCCTTTATGTGGTGTCGCTCAGACGCCCGACTGTGGCATTTGTTTTAAAGCCCTTTATGTGGTGTCGCTCAGACGCTCGACTGTGGCATTTCTTTTAAAGCCCTTTATGTGGTGTCGCTCAGACGCCCGACTGTGGCATTTCTTTTAAAGCCCTTTATGCGGTGTCGCTCAGACGCCCGACTGTGGCATTGCTTCTTATTTGTTTTCATAAATTTTAATACTACCATGTTATTGCATTTTTATAAATAACTTGCTTGCACGCATCAGAGTTTCATTTATCGTTTGTGACTGACGTCATGAGCATAAAATATTTTTAGCACATCATTGTTATATTATACCTGTGTTCATAATGTTTGCGAGTACATTCAAAGTACTCACTGGCTTCTCCCTGGCTATTGTCTTGGCCAGATTTTCTTGCTCGGAGAGGAGCGACGCGATGCCAGCCCCGGAACCCACACAATGGAGATAGCAGCCTCGCGAAGATAGGAGTTAACCTGGTCAGCTGTTCCCGTGGGAAATGGAGTCCCATAGACACTGATGTTTCACAAACCGCTTCCGCCATCAACCACTAGAAACCATTTGTTGTACTCACAGGCCAGAATGGTCTTGTACTACATATGTTGTATTCTGCTTGGAATTTCTGTATCAAGTGGAGCCTCATCAGCTAACAGTAATCCTGGGGCTGATGAGCACGACGGTCTTTTCTGGAAATTTATTACCCGGAAAAAACGGTCGTGGCAGACTTGGTATCAGAGCCAGGCTGACCATTGGCTAATCCTATCTTAGCCAGGTCGAAAAACTTAGGCAAACCAACCCACTAGACCTTAGCCAAACCCCAGCCAAGCTTCTCGTGCAAGATAGCCACACAGTGACCCAACACCTTTTGGCAGTCGGTGCCCAACCTATCAACCTAACCTGTCACTCATGCGCCAGTGACCGGCCCCTAAATAGTCCTTTCTCGCAAGCGTGCGAAGGAAGACTCCGCCCCCTTTTTCCTATAAAAAGGGCACGCTAGTCCCAACACAGCACCGCACAGCCGCTACCCCAAACCGAGCCACAATGCCTGGACCTATAGTGCACAACGAAACCACAGCAACCAACCTTGGAGGTTTTGTGACCATCCTCGCAAACCTCACCCGTCGTGCCTACGCGTTAGAAGAGCCACCAGAATATGTTGTGTATCAAGGACCCATGAGCGGTGAAGACCGTCAATTCTGGGCCACTGTGCACATCTACGGTAGGGGTCTAGCACCCGAGCGCCCCTACAGGTTCACCGGAAGGACAACTTCCTTTGAGCCACAAGCCATCCAGCTAGCCGCTCGAGAGGCTATAGTTCATCTCAGGCACTTGTCGCCCAGAGTTAACTGTCGCTCGTTCCACTACTACCCCAGACGTGAAGGGTATGGTAGACCACCCCAAGTTGCCAACGGAGATCACGAGACGGACCCCGCATTGTTGCACCTAGTGCGCTATGTAAGTGCACTAGAGGCACTGTTCGACCAGATCACTATTGATCTAATCGCAGCTCGTGGAGAGCTGGTTCGTCGAGCCCCGGCGAGAGGAGAAAACGAGCCCAACGCCGACAACCCAGTCGTGCTGTTTGGACAACCGATCGAGACCCTGAGATCTGCCCCAGCCATCGGCCAAGGTGCTGCGATAACCCCAGAGGTGCTTCGTCGCATATTGGGAGCACACTCCAACGGGGTTGTGGCCAACAATCCCCGCGATGGTCATCATCACTACCCCGACCCTGCAGTTCCTCCGCCATCTCCGACTAATCCCGGCAGAGAGACACGTGGAGAAGCCTCGACATCCACCAGGCACGCCCGTTTAGACATGAACGAGGTAGACTAAGCCGTATGAGTAGCACCGAGTTTCAGTGTATCCTCGCTTTGTAATCGTGCGACCGTGTATATTAACGCAGCCTGTCGTTGTGCCTCTGTTTTAATAGTAGCCTTGCATATTTGGTCAGCGCATAGTTGCACATTTTTTGGGCACAACTACCAAAACCAACCCGACGACAACCACAGTAACGCGTCTCTTTATGAGATATGTGTATCTCTGACACTGACCCGACCTTTGGAGCTAAGCTGGCAAATTTATTACCTTTCACCACGGTAAAACGAATCCGGCTCCATTGCTATATAAAGGCCACCTTGTGACCTTACCCAGCAACCCTCACTTTGTGCACCACACTCACACTTTTCCTGTCATGCCGAGCCCCAGCATTCATCTGAGAACCCCAGATGCAACCCCAGGTGGCTTTGTCAAAATATTGTGGGATTTTACCCGCAGTACCATGGGTTCTACCCAGCCACCTCAGTACGAGCTGTTCAAATCAAGGATCACCCCATCCACCTCGGAATATTGGGCAGCAGTACACATCCCTCCCGTAGACTCCAACCAAGATCCAACGGAAGTTTCCTTCGTGGGGAAATCTATGCCAACCCCACACCTGGCCATAGAAGCTGCTGCGAAAGAAGCGATTGCTCGTCTTCGATCCACAGTACCCTATGCCTGCGAACGAGGATATTATTACTTTCCGAGCCGTGCAGCACCCGGAGAAGTAACATCTTTTCCCGGTGGACGTATTGAGAGAGACCCAGTTCTGGCCAACCTTATCCAGTACATCATTGCTCAAGAGCATTTGAACCAGCGAGTGATGGATTATCTCCAGAGCCTCGCAGATTTAAATCCTCAGATTGCCATCGGCAGACCACTGAGGCCCGACCCGGAGAGACGCATACATCGACTGGTCAATCCACTGCCTCCGATAGAAGAAGAGTGTATCCCTTTACCAGAGACATTTTATCAGGATCCCACCCATTTACCATTTTCATTTTAGACGTCACTATTGTATTTGTTCTTTGCAACATTTATTTATGTGTGTGACTTATGCGTGATACCCTGAGTTTGTACGACGAGTCTATTATTTGGCTTCTACTAATGTGTGTAGTTTTGTTGTGGTTATGCTCCTTTAAATTAACTGTTTTTCCCTCGCAAAATCCTGGAGTGAGATTTCTTTTCCCTGAGTTGCTACACCTGCCCCTTCTCACGACGTGGATTAATTAATTTCACACAGCACCACGCAGCAGACTCACAACCATAATCATTCGGACACATACACTGTTTGCAAAACTTTGCAACGGCGTTACATCCAGCTAATCACCCCCTAACGACAGTTAGCACCCGGCACACCCCCATCTACTCCTCATGATCACCACCACCGCGGAGAGCCAACACCCGAGCCGCAGCGTCGCGATACTCGTCGAAGATCATCGCGCACAGGAGCACAGAGAGCCCCAGCAGTGTCGCCAGCCCTCCGCATATCAGGATCACAAACCAGTCCGGCATCGCCTCCGCCATTAGAGCCTCACCCGAGCTTCCGTAAGCAGTAATGGAGAAAGAAGGAGGAGGAGAAGTGAGGCCAGGTGTGAGGAAGAAGAGAGAGGCACCCCGGCCGTTTTTATAGCTCGAGCTCGGTGTACGGTGGGCAAAGTCCACCAATGCCGCTCGTCGCCGATCGCCGGTGTTCGGAGTCGAATCCGCGAGCAGTGCCGACAGCGCGCTGGCCCGCGAGGTGAGTGCATGCTGCACCGGCAGCTAGCACGCCGCGCACTACCACGGTACGGCCTAGATGCCCTACACACTAGGCGTCGCCGGTGGAGAAAGCGCGCGGGAGAGAGGAGGAAGAGAAAGAGCCAGAGGGAGAAGAGGAGATTGACAGTGGACCCCGGGTCCACCTGTCGGCCAGAGAGAGCACTGTGCTCTCGGGTACGACCAGCGTATATCTAAATTTAGGAGTTATTCTAAATTTTTATCCAGCGTAGAAATCACCCGTTTTTGTCCCGAACCATAGACTCTTCCACGCAGCCCCAGTTTTCACACTGTGGTTTTTCACCACTTATTGCCCTCTCACTGTAGCCACATCTTTATTGCGTAATTATTTTCTTAACACCGCTTTTAACAAATCTCGAGGACGAGATTTTTCTTAAGGGGGTTAGTGTTGTGACACCCCAAAATTTTGGCTTTGTTTTAATGGATTAAAATTTTGCCAGGAATTAAAACTTTGGATATCTGAGCTCCTTTTTGATTTTTTAAATCATTTCTTTCCCTGTTTTGATGAGTTTTTCCCAAAGAGAAAATTACTTTTTAAATATGTTATTGGACTTGTTTAACCTCTCAAGAAAAACTTTCCTTTTATCAGTATAACTAATTAAATAATTAAGTTGCTTGATCTTTACTTTCTTGAAAATGGTGTTTCAAGGTTAAATGGCCATATTTGAACTACAACCATTTGATAGATTCACTTAAAATTTACACAAAAATTTGGAGATGTCATGTGATGTTTTTAAATCACTGTTGTGTAGCAATATATTTAATTCATGTAATATTTTGAGCCCTACACTCAATTCTTCTTCTCTGGTCCAGAGTGCATTTTGCACTACAACCCATTTAAATATTTCTTCCTGGCCTCCACCAAAATTATGGGATATTGGTAACAGCCTATGATTCCACATTATGCAAAAACCTAGTGCTGTTCTTTAAAAAATTTGAGTGAATCAACCTCATTTCCATTCTGGTCCAATTTGAGGATTTGTACAGCAACCACCATTTTACTTGCTCTTTAACCCTTGATTATTTCTCCTACTGGTAGTCCCCCTTGCCAAACCCTTAAGTCCAGGAGAGTGGACCCATTGGATAATTCTAAGTGCTTGCAACAATGCCATTTGTTTTCTGTCCAGAATTGTAGTTTTGTTAAACTTACACTAGCAAGTTTCTGCTTTTGGCCAACTAGCATCACCACCCTCTTGTATATCTGAAGAGACTTCCATCTGGAGTTTTTGACCACTCCAAGACTTGTCTAAGTGCCCTTGGCATTTTGTCAAACACCTGGAGTGCATGACCAGTTTTGACATGAGTTGTGGCATTGCACTGTGAACTTGCACCTCTGATCAAACTAGCATGTCCACTAGACTCCCCGTTACTCCTAACCTGGGTCTGTTAATTGCCCGCCTCGACCGCGACCTCTAGCATGCTCTGGCATTACGTCGAGCACGTCCCGTGCACGCCCAGAGCGCGAGCAGAGCGTGCGTTTGGCACGCACGTGCGCCGAGCCGACACGCTGGCCCCCACGGTTTTGGCCCACACTGCAGAGCCTCGCCACGCACTCCCTTTCTCACCGCTACGCGCCAAGCCGCCCCTCGCCACGCCCGGCAAGCCAAGAGCTAGCCGCCGCCGCCGCCCGACAGCCTCTGCCCATGTCGGCGCCGCCAAAGCCACCTCTGCTCGCCAGCTCGCCCCTGGAGCAGTGCCCACTCGTCCGCTAGCTCCTGCCGTCATCCCCAGCCACGCCACGTTGCCCTGCAAGCTACAGAGAGGCGGTTCGCCGGAGAGCTTATCCGGCCGCCGCGGAACCGACCTCGACGAGCTATAAAAGGAGGCCCCCGAGCCTCCCCGAGCACACAGGAAGCCTTAGAATGCACCCCTAGTCCTCCCATGACAGCCAATTGACCCGGGGGAGGTCTTCTTCCCCACCTCCGGCAACTGCAGCCGCCACCACTGCCCCGGCCAATTCGGCACCACCAGGGCCTCCCACTCTCCGTTCTCTCCACCAAGAGCCCCCTCATCCTCCCGTAAACCATTCCCACTACTCGATTTTGATCGAGGACCACCGTAGCCCCAAAACCACTCTGCTCCCGAAGCTCTCCGTCCGCCGCGAAGCTCACCGCCGACGACCCCTTCCACTCCCGAGACCATAACACCCACCGGCGGGACCGCCTCGACCCCCTGAGCCCATGGATGACTTCGGTTTCTTGAACGGAGCCGCCAATCGCCGGCGGCGATCGCCGGAGTCCCGCCTCCGCTCGGGACAGAGAAAGAGGAGGGAGAAGACTGGTCAAACCTGACCAGTGGGCCCACTAGACCCACTGTCATTGAACCACTCCGCCGCCATGCGTGTTTAAGTGAAGGCGTATTTTCCCCAGTATGTTTTCCCCGCTCCGAAAGCGTATTCACCTCCGAAACGTTTTCTTTTCTGTTTTATTTTAAATAACAGATTTTGACCACAACTTTGACTTGCTATAACTTTTTAAATATAAGTCCAAATGAGTTGATTCTTTTTCCTACCTTCCTCAAATTTGGTCTAGTTTATTTTAAGATTTATTTGAAAAAATTTCAAACAACTTTTTTGTACTGTTTTTGAAATGTGTGTTAATTCAAATATATTTTCAAATAGGATTTTGGGGAGAGAGAAGAAACTTTCAAAAGTTTTGGAAAGCACCCCACCCCTCCACAACATTGAAGGCAAGCATTCTGAATCCCGGCATAATATTTTTGGTGTGATCGTGGATACGTTATAACACCACCGCATTTCGAAGGACTCGTTATTTCATGTGGTATGATCATATGCATGAGTGCATATTAGTGATTTCCAGGCTGTTGGAAATGAACACACTTGTGATGATAATCACCCTCATGTGCCTTGCATGCATACCGGCAGGAACCCGGGAAAACCTCTGCCTTGGGTAGGCATGAGTTTATCGCCGGTCTCCGTTGGGACGGTTATGTCTGGTATGGCATGGTAAAGTGATATGAGCAGTGACCCTATTGGTTGAACTATATTCGTTATACTAATCATGCAGGGAATACTTAAACCTCCTGAGTCGACCGTAGATCGAGTCTTGTTCCAGTAACCCCCATACTTGTTTCGTACTACCACTCGTCTCTACAGCAAGTAGAGTACGGTTCAGTAAGTTGTCAACCTCTTTCTAGCACACACACCGTATAGAGAGGCCATGTTGGAAGATACCGGTTGTAGCTGGTAGGCAGGCCACCTAGTCCGGGGGCATGGGTGTTTCCGGTTGGGACCGAGAGGGGAGGCCACCCCTTAGAGCGCGCGATATAAATTTGATCCCATGCTACGCGAGGTTTTAGCCTCCCCACTTAGAGTTTGCTTAACAGGTGTCGTGGGTGATTCCAGACACATGTCAGTTAAGCTGGTGTGTGCAAGTTAGGTGTGTTTCCAACAAAAAGACCGTAGACGGAATTAGTCCCGATGGACTAAAGAAATCCGTTACTCGTGGGTAAAGAGTACACCCTCTGCAGAGTTTAAACCTATTCGAATAGCCGTGTCCATGGTTAAGGATTACAGTCTGGGATGGGTCAGGTGTCGGTCTTAGTGTCGGTCTTCGGAGGTGAAACGGTTAACCATAAATGGAATTACTACTCGTGACTGGTGATAACTATGTTTATTATTATTGTTGACTAACCCGTGATATTATTGTTATTATCGAGTATCTCTGGGATGGTTCTACCTCCGGGATATTCACTATGATTGTTTATTTCAAAAGCCCTTTATGTGGTGTCGCTCAGACGCCCGACTGTGGCATTTCTTGTAAAGCCCTTTATGTGGTGTCGCTCAGACGCCCGACTATGGCATTTCTTTTAAAGCCCTTTATGTGGTGTCGCTCAGACGCCCGACTGTGGCATTTCTTTTAAAGCCCTTTATGTGGTGTCGCTCAGACGCCCGACTGTGGCATTCCTTTTAAAGCCCTTTATGTGGTGTCGCTCAGACGCCCGACTGTGGCATTTCTTTTCAAGCCCTTTATGTGGTGTCGCTCAGACGCCCGACTGTGGCATTTCTTTTAAAGCCCTTTATGTGGTGTCGCTCAGACGCCCGACTGTGGCATTTCTTTTAAAGCCCTTTATGTGGTGCCGCTCAGACGCCCGACTGTGGCATTTCTTTTAAAGCCCTTTATGCGGTGTCGCTCAGACGCCCGACTGTGGCATTGCTTGTTATTTGTTTTCATAAATTTTAATACTACCATGTTATTGCATTTTTATAAATAACTTGCTTGCACGCATCAGAGTTTCATTTATCGTTTGTGACTGACGTCATGAGCATAAAATATTTTTAGCACATCATTGTTATATTATACCTGTGTTCATAATGTTTGCGAGTACATTCAAAGTACTCACTGGCTTGTCCCTGGCTATTGTCTTGGCCAGATTTTCTTGCTCGGAGAGGAGCGACGCGATGCCAGCCCCGGAACCCACACAATGGAGATAGCAGCCTCGCGAAGATAGGAGTTAACCTAGTCAGCTATTCCCATGGGAAATGGAGCCCCATAGACACTGATGTTTCACAAACCGCTTCCGCCATCAACCACTAGAAACCATTTGTTGTACTCATAGGCCAGAATGGTCTTGTACTACATATGTTGTATTCTGCCTTGAATTTCTGTATCAAGTGGAGCCTCATCAGCTAACAGTAATCCTGGGGCTGATGAGCATGATGTTCTTTTCTGGAAATTTATTACCCGGAAAAAACGGTCGTTTCAGGGTTGCGCCTGGTCTTGATTGGGGATGCTTGAATTAGTCCTGCGAGATGGTTAGGTAGCCTGCACCGAATGAGTCTCCTGAGGTTATTGCATGAGAAGGCCAGACACCAACGACCCCAGGAGGTGACGTGAATGGGGCCGGCCCGCTAGACAGAGCTCATCTGTTGGGTTTATCGACGCTACAAGGATGGACCTGAGCACAGATGCCATGCCCAGTCTTCTCATGCAAAGATCATGAAGAAAAACAACCGGTGCACCATTCCCGTGGTCACGCGGGCACCAGGTCGCGCGCCCTTACTCATCCTCCCGCGATTAGCTCATGCAAGAACAAGGCACCAAGGGCCATGGGAGGTGAGTACACTGGGACTTGCCCCATGAGCCAGAGGTCAGCCTCTTGGATTTAGCGACGCTCCAGGGACGAACCCGAGCACAAAAGCCGTGCCAGTCCTTAATCATGAGGCGATCATGGGAGGGCTCGCAAGGGTGCAAGACGTTCTTAGCGATGAAGCGTCGGTTAGGAAGTTAATAATTTAAAAGTAGCTTGCGAAGGATTGTAAACTAGCTCTAATAGATGCAAAAGGGATACATGCCGTAGGGACGGACCCACATGGCCTGGGGATGATGCAGCCCGAGGGGCGCCCCCAGACTGAATGAACTAGAGAGATGTCACCTGGTACTGTCGCTGAAGAGGTGTTGAAGTAGCCAAAAATGTGTGCCGCTGGAGTTGTTCCTCACGAGCCGCTCGGGTGCCGAGCCTCGGGAGGCTCAAAGGGCCCAGGAGGCTCCTAGAGGTGTTCCTCCATCTCCGCTAGGATCGCCTGATGCCTGGCTTCGCGAGCTGCCAAGGCGTCTCTCATGCAGCGCTGGAACACCATAGCCGCGCACGACAAGCCGAAAGGCATGCGAACGTAGATGTGAGGTGGACCCTGGCATCGGCCGACACGAGACGGCCACATGAGCTTCTGAGACGCGGCCCTGTTGAGCCCGAGGATGTCGATGCAGACGCGGAACTCCTTACCTCGCCAGGGCAGTGAGCTACGCCGCGCAGAAGGCGACGATCGCCTTGCAGAACCCTTGCTTCTTGAATCTCCTCAATTGCCTTGCTAATGAACTCCTAACCACCTGGCGCTTCCCGCCTGCTGCCTTCTCCTGGGAAGCATGCTCTGAAGATTGCCTCCACATGGTGCCCGAGCGCCTCCCTCATGACCCTAGCTAGGTCTGAGGCCCTCCCGAGGAGATCCCCCGAGCCCGACATGAGAGGCGCCCCGGGCGCGCCTTCCTATGCAATGGGTAAAGGTGCCGCATCTGAGGATGCGAGGCTTAGCGCAGCATCCTAGAGCAATGCTCCCTCATGAGACCCCTGTCCCAGTTGCAGCTTCTTCGTCTTGGGGACGACCTCAGGAGGGAGGGCGTCGCCCTCGTCTTCAGGGTTCTCGACTGCTGCAGCCTGGAAGGTGCGCGAGCACACTGCATCTTTCTCTTGGCACGCGACCGTGATGACGCTGCAGCTTCCTGGCATCTTGAGGACATTGTAGCCGTGGTGCGTAGCTGCCATTAACTTGGCCAGTGCTAGGTACCCTAGGATGGCATTGTAGGGCAGGCGGATGTCGGCGAAGTCGAAGTCGATGAGCTCGGTGTGGTAGTTGTTGCGCTCGCCGAAGGTGACAGGGAGGCGAACCTTCCCAATCGGGTGTGTAGAACTGTCAGTTACTCCTGAAAATGGCTTGGTTGGGTGAAGCTGGTAGTATCGCACTTGGAGCCTGTTGAACGTCTGAACAGACAACACATTGAGCCCAGCTCCTCCATTGATGAGAGTCTTGGTGAAGACCACGTTGCTGGTGACGGGGGAGTAGAACCTGAGAGGGCGAGTTGCTTCGGGCTTGGGGAGCACTGCATTCACCTCGCACGCGAACTTCTTGAAGACGCGGTGGGAAGCCGGGGCCTGTGAGCCTCCCAAGATGCAGGCGATGGCTCGAGGCTCCTGGAAGCCCCCAGCCCCCTCATCCTGGTGATGATCTTCATTCCTTCTTGGCGGTGGAGGCAGAGGGGGGAGAGCTGCGCTGCCCTGAGGGCGCTTCTCACAAGGCTGCTCCCTCCAGGCGCCCTCGCGAGGCTGGCCTTGCAAGCGGTCCTCACGAGGCTGGTCATGCCACTCCTGATGATCATCGCGTCCGCCCCAGCGTCCTCCACCTCGGCCGCCTCCACGACCATAGCCTCGATCATTGCGCTCGGGGCATCGACCGAGGCGCCCGTTGCGGAGGGCCCTGAGCTCTTGACAGTCATTAGTATTGTGGTTGTGAACGTTGTTGAAGATGCAGAATGGCCGGTTTCTCTTGGATGACTCGGGGTGGTCGCAGCCGCGCTTCGTCTCTGGCTCGGCCGCAAGAACGGCTGGCCCCTTTCGCTTCACATACTTGGCCTTGGTCATCTTGTCTTCTGGATCAGCATCGGGGAGCTCGAGGAAGGAGAGGTGCCCCTCCTCAGCCCTTGCACACTTGTTCGCGATGCTGAACATTTCCAGAGCTGTGCAGAGATCTTCGTGGATGGCGGGCTCCTCCTTCATCTTGACGTCACGGACGCCATCAGCAAACGCTGAAATGATGGCCTCGTCCGACACCATGGGGATCTTGAGGCGAACGTTGTTGAAGCGCTGGATATACTTCTGCTAGGTCTCTCCAGGTTGCTGCTTGATGCGATGCAGGTCACTCGTAGTCGGCGGACGATCGCGAGTTCCCTGGAAGTTGGCGATGAAGCGGCCACGCATATCCTCCCAGGAAGAAACCGACCCCTCGGGTAGGCTCAGGAGCCATGAACACGCGCCATCCTTGAGGGCCATGGGGAACCAGTTTGCCATGATCTTCTCATCGCCGCTGGCCGCCTCAATGCTTAGCTCATAGAGTTCCGGGAACTCGGCGGGGTCGGTGGTGCCGTCGTTGAACGGAGGCGGTTCAGGCTTGAACTTGCTTGGCCAGACGATATTGCGGAGCTCTGGGGTGAACGCGCGGCATCCTATCGTGGCCACCGGAGGTCGTCGAGGGGGTGGAAACTGGTCCTGGTGCACGCGCACCGCCACCTCCTGCAGCGGTACACGGGCCTAGTGTTGGCGTGCTGGAAGTACGCACGCTTCTCCTTGAGGTCGCTGCACCACCTGGCAGCTCACGTCCTCCCGAGCTGGCGCAGGGCGCGGCGGGTCGCGCCGCGGTGCCACTCGCCTTGGCCCGACGATGGCTGCTATGTTTTGAGCATGCGTTGGTTTTCCTTGAAGATGAAAGGATGATGCAGCAAAGTAGCATAAGTATTTCCCTCAGTTTTTGAGAACTAAGGTATCAATCCAGTAGGAGGCTCCTCAAAAGTCCCACGCACCTACACAAACAAACAAGAACCTCGCAACCAACGCAATAAAGGGGTTGTCAATCCCTTCACGACCACTTGCAAAAGTGAGATCTGATAGAGATAATATGATAAGATAAATATTTTTGGTGTTTTTATGATATAGATTGGAAAAGTAAAGATGCAAATAAGAGTAGATTGAAAACTTATATGATAAAAGATAGATCCGGGGGCCATAGGTTTCACTAGTGGCTTCTCTCAAGATAGCATAAGTATTACGGTGGGTGAACAAATTACTATCGAGCAATTGATAGAAAAGCGAATAATTATGAGATTATCTAGGCATGATAATGTATATAGGCATCACGTCTGTGACAAGTAGACCGACTCCTGCCTGCATCTACTACTATTACTCCACACATCGACCGATATCCATCATGCATCTAGAGTATTAAGTTCATAAAGAACAGAGTAACACATTAAGAAAGATGACATGATGTAGAGGGATAAACTCATGCAATATGATATAAACCCCATCTTTTTATCCTCGATGGCAACAATACAATACGTGCCTTGCTTCCCCTGCTGTCACTGGAAAAGGACACCGCAAGATTGAACCCAAAACTAGCACTTCTCCCATTGCAAGAAAGATCAATCTAGTAGGCCAAACCAAAATGATAATTTGAAGAGACTTGCAAAGATAACTTAATCACACATCAAAGAATTCAAAGGAGATTCAAATATTTCTCATAGATAAACTTGATCATAAACCCACAATTCATCAGATCTCGACAAACACACCGCAAAAAGTGTTACATCGAATAGATCTCCAAGAAGATCGAGGAGAACTTGGTATTGAGAATCAAAGAGAGAGAATAATCCATCTAGCTAATAACTATGGACCCGAAGGTCTGTGGTAAAATACTCACAACTCATCGGAAAGGCTTTGGAGATGATGTAGAGGCCCTCCGTGGTCGATTGCCCCTCCGGCGGAGCGCCGGCGAAGGCCCCAAGATGGGATCTCGCGGATACAGAAGGTTGCGCCGATGGAATTAGGTTTTCATGGTTTGTTATGATGTTCTCGGGGTACGTGGGTATCTATAGGAGAAAGAAGTAGGTTGGTGGACACCATAGGGACCCACGAGGGTGGGGGGCGTGCCCACCTTTAGGGTGCACGCCATGCACCCTCATGGCCGCCTCGCTTGTTGTTTGACTTCTGCTCCAAGTCTCCAGGTTTGCATTTGTTCCAAAAAGATCACTCCCGAAGGTTTCATCGCGTTTGGACTCCGTTTGATATTCCTTTTCTTCGTAACACTGAAATAGGCAAAAAAAACAGCAATTCGGGTTGGGCCTCCGGTTAGTAGGTTAGTCCCAAAAATGATATAAAAGTGTAAAGTAAAGCCCATAAACATCCAAAACAGGTAATATAATAGCATGGAACAATCAAAAATAATAGATACGTTGGAGACGTATCAAGCATCCCCAAGCTTAATTCCTGCTCGTCCTCGAGTAGGTAAATGATAGAAACAGAATTTTGGATGTGGAATGCTACCTAGCATAATTCTCAATGTAATTTTCTTTATTGTGGCATGAATGTTCAGATCCAAATGATTCAAAATAAAAGTTCATATTGACATAAGAAATAGTAATACTTCAAGCATACTAATCAAAGCAATCATGTCTTGTCAAAATAACATGACTAAAAAAAGTTACCCATACAAAATCATATAGTCTGGCTATGCTCTATCTTCATCACACAAAGTATTTAATCATGCACAACCCTGATGACAAGCCAAGCAATTGTTTCATACTTTAGTAATCTCAAACTTTTTCAACTTTCACGCAATACATGAGCGTGAGCCATGGACATAGCACTATATGTGGAATAGAATGGTGGTTGTGGAGAAGATAAAAAAAGAGGAGAAGATAATCTCACATCAACTAGGCATATCAACGGGCTATGGAGATGCCCATTAATAAATATCAATGTGAGTGAGTAGGGATTGCCATGCAACGGATGCACTAGAGCTATAAATGTATGGAAGCTCAACAAAAGAAACTAGTGGGTGTGCATCCAACTTGCTTGCTCACGAAGACCTAGGGCATTTTGAGGAAGCCCATCATTGGAATATACAAGCCAAGTTCTATAATGAAAAATTCCCACTAGTATATGAAAGTGACAACATAGGAGACTCTCTATCATGAAGATCTCTGCTTTGAAGCACAAGTGTGGTAAAAAGGATAGTAGCATTGTCCCTTCTCTCTTTTTCTCTCATTTTTTTATTTGGCCTTTCTCTTTTTTTATTTGGCCTTTCTCTTTTTTTAAGTCCGAAGTCTCATCCCGACATGTGGGGGAATAATAGTCTCCATCATCCTTTCCTCACTTGGGACAATGCTCTAATAATGAAGATCATCACACTTTTATTTACTTACAACTCAAGATTACAACTCGATACTTAGAACAAAATATGACTCCATATGAATGCTTCCAGCGGTGTACCGGGATATGCAATGAATCAAGAGTGACATGTATGGAATTATGAAGGTGGATTTGCCACAAATACGATGTCAACTACATGATCATGCAAGAGAAATATGACAATGATGATGCGTGTCATAAGAAACGGAACGGTGGAAAGTTGCATGGCAATATATCTCAGAATGGCTATGGAAATGCCATAATAGGTAAGTATGGTGGCTGTTTTGAGGAAGGTATATTGTGGGTGTATGGTACCGGCAAAAGTTGTGCGGCACAAGAGAGGCTAGCAATGGTGGAAGGGTGAGAGTGCGTATAATCCATGGACTCAACATTAGTCATAAAGAACTCATATACTTATTGCAAAAATCTACAAGTCATTGAAAACAAAGTACTACGCGCATGCTCCTAGGGGAATAGATTGGTAGGAAAAGACCGTCGCTCGTCCCCGACCGCCACTGATAAGGAAGACAATCAATAAATAAATTGTGCTCCGACTTCATC
The DNA here is from genome assembly GCF_018294505.1 of Triticum aestivum. Classification (NCBI taxonomy): domain Eukaryota; kingdom Viridiplantae; phylum Streptophyta; class Magnoliopsida; order Poales; family Poaceae; genus Triticum; species Triticum aestivum. The sequence goes on along the minus strand of NC_057795.1, from coordinate 556,642,580 downwards.
ACAAAGCGGTTCACCATACGTGCATGCTACGGGAATCACAAACTTCAACACAAGCGTTCTTTAAATTCACAATTACCCAACTAGCATGACTCTAATATCACCACCTCCATATCTCAAAACAATTATCAAGTATCAAATTGATCATAGCATCCAATTCACTTCCTATGATAGTTTTTATTATACCCAGCTTGGATGCCCATCATTCTAGGACCAATTTTATAACCATAGAAAATACCATGCTGTTTTAAAAGACTCTCAAAATAATATAAGTGAAGCATGAGAGATCAACAATTTCTACAAAATTAAGCCACCGCCATGCTCTAAAAGGTATAATTGAAGCACTAGAGCAAAACTATCTAGCTCAAAAGATATAAGTGAAGCACATAGAGTATTCTAATAAATTCTAAATCATGTGGGTCTCTCCCAAAAGGTGTGTACAGCAAGGATGATTGTGGTAATCTAAAATACAAAGACTAATATCATAAAAGACGCTCCAAGGAAAACACATATCATGTGGTGAATAAAAATATAGCTGCAAGTAAAGTTACCGATAGACGAAGACGAAAGAGGGGATGCCTTCCGGGGCATCCCCAACCTTAGGATTTTGGTTATCCTTGAATATCTTGGGGTTCCATGGGAATCCCCAAGCTTAGGCTCTTGCCACTCCTTATTCCATAGTCCATCAAATCTTTACCCAAAACTTGAAAACTTCACAACACAAAACTCAACAGGAAATCTCATAAGCTCCGTTAGTGCAAGCAAGAAAAACCACCACATGAGTTACTGTAATGAACTCATTCTTTATATATATTGGTGTTAAACCTACTGTATTCCAACTTCTCTATGGTTCATACCCCCCCCCCAATACTATTCATAGATGCATCACAATAAGCAAACAACACACGAAAAACAGAATCTGTCAAAAACAGAACTGTCTGTAGAATTCTGTAACTTTCGAATACTTCTGGAACTCTAAAAATCCTATCAAAATAGGAAGTCCTGGGAAATTTGTCTATTGATCTACATAAAAACTAATCAATACAAAATCACGTTTCTGTGATTTACTAAATCTATTTTCGTGCGTGCAAAAGTTTCTACTTTTTAGCAGAATCAAATTAACTATCACCGTAGGTTATCCTATAGGTTCTACTTGGCTCAAACACTAATTAAAACATGAAAACGCATCTAAACATAAGCTAGATGAAATATTTATTACTAAACAGAAGCAAAAAAGCAAGAAACAAAAATAAAATTGGGTTGCCTCCCAACTAGCGCTATTGTTTAACGCCCCTGGCTAGGCATAAAAGCGAGAATAGATCTAAGTAGTGCCATCTTTGACATTCAATTCATAAGTAGCTCGCATGATAGATTCATAAGGTAATTTAACTTTATTTCTTGGAAAGTGTTCCATGCCTTTCCTTAATGGAAATTGGAATCTAATATTCCCTTCCTTCATATCAATAATTGCACCAATCGTTGTAAAGAAAGGTCTACCAAGAATAATAGGACATGAAAGATTACAATCTATATCAAGAACGATAAAATCTATGGGAACATAATTCCAATTTGCAACAATAAGAACATCATTGATCCTTCCCATGGTTTCTTAATGGTGGAATCCGCAAGGTGCAAGTTTAAAGAGCAATCATCAAATCATGGAAACCTAGCACATCACATAAAGTTTTCGGAATCGTGGAAACACTAGCACCCAAATCACATAAAGCATAACACTCATGATCCTTAATTTTAATCTTTATAGTTGGTTCCCACTCATCATAGAGTTTTCTAGGTATAGAAACTTCAAAATTAAGTTTTTCCTCATAAGATTGCATCAAGGCATCAACGATATGTTTGGTAAAAGATTTATTTTGACTATAAGCATGAAGAGAATTCAACACGGATTGCAACAAGGAAATACAATCTATTAAAGAACAATTATCATAATTAAATTCCTTGAAATCCATAATAGTGGGTTCAATGCTATGTAAAGTCTTGACCTCTCCAATTCCACTTTTACCAAATTTAGCATCAAGATCTAAAAACTCCGAATTATTGGGACGCCTTTTAACTAAAGTTGACTCATCTCCAGTCCCATCATTATTAAGATTCATATTGCAAAACAAGGATTTAATAGGGGACACGTCAATAACTTTTAGATCTCCATCATTATTTTCATGGAAACTAGAAGAACACGCTTTTACAAAGCAATCTTTCTTAGCATGCAACCTAGTGGTTCTTTCTTTGCACTCATCAATGGAAATTCTCATGGCTTTGAGAGACTCATTGATATCATGCTTAGGTGGAATAGATCTAAGTTTCAAATAATCAACATCAAGCGAAATTCTATCAACGTTCCTAGCCAAATCATCAACTTTAAGCAATTTTCATCAAGCAAGGCATTAAAATTCTTTTGAGAGACCAAAAATTCTTTAACGCTATTGTCAAAATCAGAGGGCATCTTATTACAATTTCCATAAGAGTTGTTGTAGGAATTACCATAATTATTAGAGGGATTACTAGGAGACTGTCTAGGATTAAAGTTCCCTCTATAAGCATTGTTACCAAAATTATTCCTAACAACAAAATTCACATCCATAGATTCATTATTATTCTCAATCAAAGTAGACAAAGGAATATCATTAGGATCAATAGGAGCACTCTTAGTAGCAAACAATTTCATAAGTTCATCCATCTTTTCACTCAAAACATTAATTTCTTCTATAGCATGCACTTTTTTACTAGTAGATCTTTCAGTGTGCCATTGAGAATAATTAGCCATAATGTTATCAAGTAGTTTAGTAGCTTCTCCTAAGGTGATTTCCATAAGAGTGACTTCCGCGGCCGAATCTAAAAGATTTCTAGAAGCAAAATTCAATCTGGCATAAAAAATTTGTATGATCATCCATAAGTTCAAACCATGAGTAGGGCAATTGCGAATCATTAATTTCATTCTTTCCCAAGATTGGGCAACATGCTCATGATCAAGTTGTTTATAATTCATAATATCGTTCCTAAGAGAGATGATCTTAGCGGGAGGAAAATACTTAGAGATAAAAGCATCTTTGCACTTATTCCATGAATCAATACTATTCTTAGGCAAAGATGAAAACCAAGTTTTAGCACGGTCTCTAAGTGAAAACGGAAATAACTTCAATTTAACAATATCATTATCCGTATCTTTCTTCTTTTGCATATCACACAAATCAACAAAGTTGTTTAGATGAGTAGCGGCATCTTCACTAGGAAGGCCGGAGAATTGATCTTTCATAACAAGATTCAGCAAAGCAGCATTGATTTTACAAGATTCAACATCATTAAGAGGAGCAATCGGAGTGCTAAGGAAATCATTATTATTGGTATTGGAAAAGTCACACAATTTGCTATTATCTTGCGCCATCGTGACAAGCAATCCAACACACAAGCACACAAAAAGGCAAGCGAAAGAGAGACGAGATTGGGAAAGAGAGGGCGAATAAAACGACAAGGGTGAAGTGGGGAGAGGAAAACAAGAGGCAAATGGCAAATAATGTAATGTGAGGGAGATGAGTTTGTGATGGGTACTTGGTATGTCTTGACTTGAGCAAAGACCTCCGCGGCAACGGTGCCAGAAATCCTTCTTGCTACATCTTGAGCACTGCATTGGTTTTCTTTGAAGAGGAAAGGGTGATGCAGCAAATTAGCATAAGTATTTCCCTCAGTTTTTGAGAACCAAGGTATCAATCTAGTAGGAGGCTCCTCAAAAGTCCCACGCACCTAGACAAACGCAATAAAGGGGTTGTCAATCCCTTCACGGTAAATTGCTAAAGTGAGATCTGATAGAGATAATAAGATAAGATAAATATTTTTGGTATTTTTATTATATAGATTGGAAAGTAAAAGATGCAAATAAAAGTAGATGGAAAACTTATATGATAAAAGATAGACCCGGGGGCCATAGGTTTCACTAGTGGATTCTCTCAAGATAGCATAAGTATTACAGTGGGTGAACAAATTACTGTCGAGCAATTGATAGAAAAGCGCATAGTTATGAGATTATCTAGGAATGATCATGTATGTAGGCATCACGTCCGTGATAAGTAGATCGACACGATTATGCATCTACTACTATTACTCCACACATCGACCGACTCCTGCCTGCATCTAGAGTATTAAGTTCATGAAGAACAGAGTAACGCATTAAGAAAGATGACATGATGTAGATGGATAAACTCATGCAATACGATATAAATCCCATCTTTTTATGCTCGATGGCAACAATACAATACGTGCCTTGCTGCCCCTGCTGTCACTGGGAAAGGACACCGCAAGATTGAACTCAAAGCTAAGCACTTCTCCCATTGCAAGAAAGATCAATCTAGTAGGACAAACCAAACTGATAATTCAAAGAGATTTGCAAAGATAACTTAATCACACATAAAAGAATTCAGAGGAGATTCAAATATTTCTCATAGATAAACTTGATTATAAACCCACAATTCATCAGATCTCGACAAACACACTACAAAAAGAGTTACATCAAATAGATCTCCAAGAAGATCGAGGAGAACTTTGTATTGAGAATCAAAGAGAGAGAAGAAGTCATCTAGCTAATAACTATGGACCTGAAGGTCTGTGGTAAACTACTCACAACTCATAGGAGAGGCCTTGGAGATGATGTAGAGGCCCTCCATGGTCGATTTCCCATCTGGCGGAGCGTCGGCAAAGACTCCAAGATGGGATCTCGCGGATACAGAAGGTTGCGGCGGTGGAATTAGGTTTTTGTGGTCGCCATTGATGTTTTCAGGGTACGAGAGTATATATAGGAGGAAGAAGTAGGTCAGTTGACGCTCGAGGGGCCCACGATGGTGGGGGGCGTGCCAGGCACCCTCGTGGCTGCGTCGTTTGTTGCTTGACATCCACTCCAAGTCTCCTGGTTGGCATTTGTTCAGAAAAGATCGCTCCCGAAGGTTTCATCCCATTTGGACTCCGTTTGATATTCCTTTTCTTCGAAACACTGAAATAGGCAAAAAAATAGCAATTTGGGCTGGGCCTCCGGTTAGTAGGTTAGTCACAAAAATAATATAAAAATATAAATTAAAACCCATAAACATCCAAAACGGATAATATAATAGCATGAAACAATCAAAAATTATAGATACGTTGGAGACGTATCAGGGCGTCCGAGTGATGTAGACGCGTCCTACGGAGTGTCGAGGTACGGGGCATCCGAGTGATGTAGACGCGTCCCGCGGAGCGGCAACGCGCGGGGCACCCGAGTGATGTAGACGCGTCCCGCGGAGCGATGACGCGCGGGGCGCCCGAGTGATGCAGATGCGTCCCGCGGAGTGGCGACACACGGGGCATCCAAGTGGGTAAGTTGTTGACGACGTGCCCAGAAAAGCGGCGACGTGCGGGGCAGCCAAGTGACGTAGACATGTCAGCCCGAGTGGCGTCCCGCGGGACACACGAATTGTGAGGACATTTCCAACCAAGTGGTTGCTGGACTAAAACGCCTGTGTCCGACTCCCGCAGTGGTCTGTTAACCATCCGAGCAAATTCATCCGAACATATGTTCCACTAAGCTTAAGTCTCGTTCAAGTGAACCTGGGTTCGAATAGAAAAGGAACTGTTAAGCAACTGTCGAGTAATTTGTCAGCTAAACTGTAAAATGATCGGAGAGGATAAGGTCACAACTGGGTTGTGATCTGGTCACAACGCCATCCGCCGAGTGGAATAAATTGCGAGTCGGTCAGGCGACCTTGTTCGTCTCAGCAAGCCTGCAATTTAGCAAGTACATGTACATCCACGAATATTTTTTGTTGGACTAAATTGTCCACACATGGATGCTATTTTGCAGGGAGTAAAGATCACGGATGGCCGTGCATGCACAGATTAATTGGTGTGGAAACCGAAAATGAGCAATTAAGCCATTAATTTGCGGGAAAGGCAAGGGCTTTAATCATTGTAATTAGGTAACGAATGCCTAATTGGCCGCTTAATGAGGTGATTATCTTAATGAAATGGTAACTGGCCCATGACATGCACTTGGGTTAGAGGGGTACGTACGTACTCTCCCATGTAGACGATGCAGACCAAAGAGGTGCAGGTGATGAGGCAGCGTGTGTTGCCAGTGATGTGAGCGAGGGCCGGCAAGCGCGGCACTGGGCGGCCAGCACGGCGCGGGGCCGGCGGGCTCGTTGCAGGATAGCCAGCATGGCGTGGGGCTGACAAACGCGTCGCCGGATGGATGAGTACGACGCTGGGTCGGCGAGCATAGCGCGAGGCCAGCAACCGCGGCACGGCGCCGGCAAGCGCATCGCCAGTGGGCGAGCGCGGCATAGCATTTCGCCGCTTTGGGACTCAGACGGGACCGATCCTTTCGCCTTTTTGTCCAGACGTGCGGCGACCATGCGTGGAAGAGCGGTGATGGTGTTCGCATACGAAGCACAAGATGACCCTGTTCTTGGCAATGGCGAGACGTATCAGAAGTAAAATAGGGAAGAGATGTAAGAATTGATACGAACCGTCTGCATCATGGTTCGATATATGCCATGCCCCACGGTGGGTGCTAACTGGTTAGAGTTGTGTCGAATATTGTGTATAAGATAGGTTACAGTTGGACTATGAGTTGTATTGTGTTTACATAGAATGTGGAGTCGTGTCCTAGTAGGACACTTGTATCCTAGGCCTCTCATATATAGCGGGGATAAACACACGATATAACCTATGCCAACATAAAAGCACAGGCGAGCAAGGGGGAGCCGGAGGCGTGTCCTGGCGCCCGGGTGGCCGGTGTGCAGTATTGTGACGGTGTCACGGGGAGGAGCGCCCGTAGTGAGGCCCCGGGGATGTAACCATATCGGTGAACCTCGTTAACAAATCTTGGTGTCATGATCGTGTGATTGCTTGGTCCTCGGATGATCGACGGTATGCCTCAAATTTATTCTAACAAGTGGTACCATGAGCAAGGTTCGATTTGAGGTTGCGGGCGTTGATCTAGAGGAGGTTTTAAAGAGATCGTGAGTGCGGAAGCTGGTCGATGGCTTTGTCGGCAGGAGAGAGCAACAAGACGATCTGGTCCAAAACAAGAAGCAATCGAAAGATGATGGAGTTCTCGTCGAGATCGGAAACTAGCGGTTTCAACAGGCATCGGATCAGCGGACGGTCCGCCTGCGCGTTGCGGCTGTAAGGGACGTGCGGTGATCAGTCAGAGGTCGATCGGGCGAGCATAGGCGCGCGTGTGGCAGCGTGTGTGTATCGATTGCTAGGTAAGGCTGCGGTCCAGAGGCTAAATTTCGTGTTTTGACCCTTTTTGGATACTATTTCAGGATCTGACCCTCCTTCAAAAAAATTTCGGGATTTGACCCTTTCGCCTACCGCCAGGCACCGTGGCGGTACGATTGTACAACCTACCGCCAGTGGCCCTGGCGTTAGGTGCCTTGACGGCGCCTAACGGCCGTTTGCCGGGGCTAACGTGGAAAAGGGCCTACCGCCAGGGCCCCTGGCGGTAGGGTACCTGTGTGGTGGATAAGGTGGGGAGGGGCTAGTTTGTGGGCCCCACCACCACTCTTCTTCTCCACTCATCTTCTTCCCCGTGCTCAGCTCCTCTCCCCCCTCTCTCCCCCTCACAAACCCCCACTAGATCCCCTCCATTTGCTTGAGATTTCACCGGTGGATCCGGATCATTTTCATCACCCAAGGTACCTCCCCCATTTCCCCTCCTTTTGATTGGTTGAGATCTTTGTTTTGTGTGGATTTGGTCACCTCCTTGCAAACCCTAGGTGTTGATCTTGTTGTGTGCATTTGTGATGCATTTATGATGCATTTATGGCTAGGGTTAGTGTTAGTGTTAGGGTTAGGGTTTGGGTTATGTTGGGACTTAGGGTTATAGTTGGTATTTTGGGGTTATGGTTAGGGTTAGGGTTAATGGTTATGTTAACTTGAGTATGAATAGTAGTTACTTGTTCAATTTGTGCAAAATTTAGTTAATTTGTCCATTTGAGTTGGTTGGATGACATATATGGATTGATTATATTGTTTTCAATTTCTTAGATGCATAAGCTCGTAAATGTTCATTATTTGGACAATACGATATTTATGCTTGGAGATGACGATGAAGGGGAAGAGGCTATGGTTTTTGACACAAGTCCAAGCTTTGATGATCTTGTAGTTAAAGTGAGAAGCGTGTTACATTGGAATGACCCAAATGCCGAGGTTAAGCTTATTGGGAGGTATGACGTTGGATTGGGAGTAAAGTCCCGATTAAAGAGTATGCCCATCACCTCCCAATTGCATTGGAATGTCTACAAGGAAAAAGTAGACGCATCACAAGACAAGTCTCTTGAGATATTTGCCACAAAGGTTGATCCTCCTCCCCCCTTGCACATTGATCTCAACCTCAATGCATCCTCCCCAATACATGATGATAGTGCCGAGGTGTATATCCCCAATTGTTCTAGCCAACCACAAAGTAGCCAACCAAATGAAGATCATGTCAATGCTAGCGCCATAGTACCCCGAGTTGATGATATTCCTCTTGTTCAAGAAGATGCTATTCCTCATGTTGAAGAAGATGCTAGTGGTCATGTTGTTGATGATGCTATTGTTGCTCCAGAGGATGCTTACTCGGAGAATGAAGAGATCCATTACAATCCAATTGGTAACTTGGATGTCATTGTGCGGCAACAAGACATGGACCGTACCCTCCCTTATAAGTGTATGTGTGGGTATAACTCGGATGACGAGGGTCCGGAGGAAGAATTGGATGAGGATCGGTTGACTGCGTAAGAAAATGAAATCTACAAGAAGGTGACCAGCAAGGAGAGAGGGCCGCCGTTGTTTAGGGATGTGAGTCTTGCGGACAATGCAGTCGTTGACGGTGGGCTGAGATTCTGGTTGTCTGAGCCAACGCCATGCCCCAAATTCAATGATCCTCGACTAGAAAATGAGGATGAGAATGCTCAGTTGAAGAAAGGCATCAAGTTTGGTTCTTTGATAGAGTTCAAGATATGGTTGTGTGACTATGCCATTAGCAACCATAGGCCGTTTGTTGTTGGTCATTCAAATCAAAAACTTCGGTACACAGTCAAATGTGACCAAGAAGGTTGCAAATGGAAGGTCCGCGGTAGAAAAATCAAAGAACCCGGGCAATGGGTGTTGAAGAGTCATGTTGGCACTCACACGTGCGTACCCTCGGACAAGGCCAACCGAAGTGAAGGACATCGTCAACTCACGTCTGAGTATCTGGGATACAAATTGTTGCATCAAATAGCACATGATCCAACCGTGAAGGTCAAGTTTCTCATGTCTTCGATTGAGGAACTTTTCGGGTACCCGGTCAAGTATGCGAAGGCATGGATGGCGAAGGCAAACGCTATTAGGATGTTGCATGGTGATTATGAGGCCACATATAACATTCTTCCCAAGATGTTGGCAGCCATTGCTCATCAAAACCCGGGAATGCGCCATCGGGTGGAGTCAATTCACGGACACTACTAGGGAAAACCTTATACATAGAATCTTAGAAGCAGCGTGGTTTAAAAACAGACGCTACTGCTAATTAGTAGTAGCGAGCTTCAGAAAAGAGCGCTACTAATATCTAAGTAGCAGTAGCGCTCTAGGTGAAATGAGCGCTACTACTATAATTGCCATGGTGTTGCCTCCAGGCTAGATATAGTAGTAGCGCCCTTCCAAAGGACGCGCTACTGCTAAAGTACTTAGTAGCAGCATTTTTCCTCAAAACTCGCTACTGCTAAGTATCACCGCAACTAATTAAGTTTAGTCCCATACTGCTAAGCGAACAAGGTGTTTACCACCTTAAATATGTTACTTCTCAACCTATCTCGAGCACTTGGTCTTCATTGAACTATATGTGTATGATTTGTGGCTGCAATATGAATCCTCGCATGTACCTATACAGGTACAGTGAGGATTCATGTTGACTATTTAGATTCTACACAAAAAGATCAACGATGACCAATGTATATTTTTGATGTTTTTACAATGCTTAGACTTAGAGCGTTTTTTCAGGACAAAGCGTTACTGATATTGGGATAAACAAAAGAAATAACTGCTTCCATTAGCAGTAGCGTTTTTCACTAAAACACACTATAGATAAGTTAGCTATAGCGCGTTTTCCTTATGAGCGCTACTGCTAGTTCGACTTAACCACCCCCCGAGCCCGCCCTTAACCTCACCGCTGCCGCCCGCCGCCGCTCTCGACCACACGTCGCCACCCTCGACCTCACCTGCGCCGCCCTCGACCTCACCGCCGCCGCCCGAGCCTGCCCAGGACCGCCGCCTCCCGATCCCGAGCCCGCCCTCGCCGCCCCTACCTTCGTCACCGAGCACCTCCCCGCCATCGCCTCTCCCTCTGTAAGCCCCCCACCCCTCCCCCAACCCCTCTCTCTTTGCTTAGTTAGTAGATGATTTTAGTAGTAGTAGATGTTAATTTAGGGTTCATAGATAATGATTTTTAGTAGTAGTGATAGTAAACTAGTTGTATAATTAGCAGTAGTAGATGTTAATTAGTAGTAGTAGATGTACTAGTTTCTTTCTATTTATAGTAAGTTTATATTTAGTAAGAACGAGTTGAATTAATAGAACTAGTTTAGTTTTAGTTGAACTAGTTTAGTAAGTAAATTAATAACTAGTTGAACTACTTTATTTTAAGAAAGAACTAGTTTTTTTCTATTTATAGTAAGTTTATATTTAGTAAGAACTAGTTGAACATGTCATATTTTTTGTTATTTTTTAGTTTAAGCAATTATTTCATGTTTTGGTTACACCTCCGAGTGGCTTATGTTTTGCCGGATTTTTCCGTGAATTCTGGCATGACTTGTGCTAGAATATGTACAAGTTTAATCTTTGAATTATGAACGTAGGAAATGTCGTACTCGGACGATGACAGTCTCTCGGGGGAGTGCAGCTGGTGCCACGACGATCGAGGTATGTGCGACAGGTTCGTTGAGCTAGATGAAGATCAGCGCTTCAGCATTAAGCTCGAGGAGACCTTCGATGTTGAAATGGTACGCAACAACGACAAGTGTTTTTTTCGTAATTGAGATGACTTCAACTATTTCAACGTCTAATTTTCATCTTTTAAAATTTGACTAGCTTATCCCATGCCATGCAAGATGCTATGTCTTGGAGAGGATGGGTTTTGAAGACCATGAAAATTTTGAAACAAAGAAAATACACCTAAGGACCCATCATGATATGGATTTTGAAGTAAATCTGTGCAATGCTCAGAGCGTAACCCATTTTGGTTGCCAAAATTGGGAAGCACTTTGCAAAATGTATGGTTTTTATGAGGGTATGATTGTCACCATGGATCTTGGTGATCCTGACATCGAGCAAGACAATATGGACATTTGGGTCCTTGTTGATACGCTTCCGATTGTACCGCTATGTGAGTTTCTCAAACATAGTTATTAACTAATTTATATTGTTTATTTAAAAATAGTTGACAACTTATTTCTATTGACAGCTTATTCTGATTCTTCAAAGACTATGCGGAAGATGGTAGACAAAACCCACAACACCGATGGCTCCGAATTAACTTATAAGGAGAAAAATCATCTGATCGCATTTTGTACTCTTCTTGAGGATTACAATAACTATTATCGAACTCCTCCAAATTATGGTGAATACGTGCCACTAGTGCATGTTTGAACCACGGTAACTTCTCTGGAGATACCCTGGTAAGATTTTTTACTATTACGACATCCGTGCATCTTTTGCATACTTCTAAAACTAGTACATCATTGATAACTATGAAGTTATTACTGTGTTTTCCAACAGAAACTCACGATGGATTGTGTGCCTCATTTGATGTATCTGAATGGTCACCTTACAGTTCTGAACATACTGCCAGGTAAATCTAGGGAGCTCACCTGTGCACATCGGATTTCTAAAACCGGTGAAGACATGTTCATCAAAGAATGAAATAAATGTATGGACATTCGCAAGGAGGTTCTTGGAAGTAACATTCAGCGAAAGGCAAGAATTAGAGACAGGCTAATCTCCATTCTCCATAATGGAGAGTCAGGGGCTATCTTGTTTTTTGCTATTTTACCTTAGAAAATGTAGTATGTCTTAATCGAATGTAGTAGGTCCTATGAGGTACAATATGTTTATTATGTGGTAATGTGTTAGAGTTGATAATGAGGAGTACTTGTGATTACGACTAGTGACCAATTTGCTAAGTTGATCTTGAGGAGGTGTTATATGACAATGATGTATTATGATGATAAGTTGTTAATGATATGATGATGATGATGATATTATTATATCATTGGGTGAAAGAACCGCGGATTAGTTTCAAGTGGATGGACATCCACTTGAAACTAGTCCACGGTTCTTTCACCCCGTGATGTAATAACTCATTATGATGTAAAAACAATCTCTAAATTCCTGTTGTATGAAAACTTGTGTAAAGGTGTATGAATACAACATGAAATAAAAAAGAAATAAAATACTAAATAATAGTAGTAGCACGGGCAAGGAGAAGCGCTACTACTAATTACCAGTAGCGCTCTTATGGAGAAGCGCTGCTACTAAGTCAATTTAGCAGTAGCGTGGGTCTAGGCACGCTATTGCTAAGCTTTAGCTATAGCGCCTTATCAGTAGCGCTCCTGCTCGCGCTACTGATAGGCCTAAAACCCGCGCTGCTGCTAGGCTTTTCCTTAGTAGTGGGAGTGTTTCATCGTGCCTTCTGGAGCTTTGGACAATGCAATGCGGCATTCACGTATTGTCGAGCGGTCTTGTCTATAGATGGTACATTCTTGACCGGCAAATATAAGGGCACATTGATGGTGGCGATGGCCCACTCTTCAAATGATAATGTGTTGCCGATGGCATTTGCCTTGGTGGCTTCGGAGCATGATAATAATTGGGAGTGGTTCATGGGGCATGTGAGAACCAAGGTGATAGGCAAGCGAGAGGTATGCACTATATCGGATCGCCATCATGGATTCTCAAAGCAATAGACGTTGACATTCCCGGTCTTCCAAAGCTTCAACACCGTTGGTGCATGAGACACTTTGTTGCAAACTTTTACCGGGCATGCAAGAGCAAGGAGTTTTGCAAAGACCTTACCCTTGTTTGCGCTGCATTCAACACCGACACATTCAAAAGACGATATGATAAACTCCTCAAGGCTTTGTAGAAGAACAAAGGGGGGAAAGAATTCTTGCTTAGGCACGAGTCGGATAAACAAAAGTGGTCACGCACTTACGATGAAGGAGGCATGCGATATGGGGACATGACAAGCAACATGGTGGAATGCTTCAACAATGTGTTGAAGGGTGTCCATTCCTTGCCGGTGACTGCAATACTCAAGTACACTTTCATCAAGCTCAACGAGTACTTCCTAAAGCAATTTGAAAGCACGGCCAAGTGGATTGGCGAAAAGATGGACTATCCATTCAAGGTTCATGATTGGTTGTTGCATCAAGCGCGCAAGTCTGCCAAACAACAAGTGATCAAATATAATGAAAAGGAAATGATTTATCAAATTGATGAGCCGGGAGGGACAACAAGGGACGGTAGGTCTTATGGTGGAGGTGCTTACGAGGTGCACATCAAAAACCATTGGTGCCAGTGTGAGAGGCCACACAAGTATCATTGGCCTTGCTCGCATTTGATGACCGCAACACGGGCGAGAAACTTGCCCGTATCCGATGGCACAACGGTGCGGTTGCATGAGTTCACATTGGAACGAACAAGGTTGACGTGGGCTCCTCGGTTCAATCCTTTCCTTGATGCCTCACAGTGGCCTGAGTATGTTGGGCCAGACATTGTGCCAGATCCCACACTCATGCTGCCTATGAGGGGAAGAAGAAGAAAGAAGAGATTCCGGAGTGATATGGATGATCTAGCTAGATACACCGTAATGAAGCAATTTGGTAGTGGTCATTTCATGGAGCCGCCGGAGAACAACAATTGTGGAGAATGCAACAACACAGGACACAACATTAGGACATGCAAGAAACCTAGAACCAACACGGGCACTAGTCAAACACGTGGATGGAGGACTAGCCTTGGAGGTGGCCATGGCCATGGAGGAAGGACTAGCCTTGGAGGTGGCCATGGCCGTGGAGGAAGGAGTAGCCTTGGAGGTGGCCGTGGCCGTGGAGGAAGGACTAGCCTTTGAGTGGGCCGTGGCTGTGGATCCGGTGGTTCTAGGACACGACGGGTTGATAGGGGAAGGCCTATCGACATGTTGCTCAATCCGGATGGTTGAAATAATGTGAATGGTACTACTTTTAATATGTTCATGTGTTCATGTGTTCACTTTTAATATATTTGCCTCTTTACATGTCAATGTGTTCATTTTTTGACTTAACATCTTTAATTGTTGTAGGCATGGCTTCATCCGGTTCCATGCCGAGGCCACCATGTGCTAACCAAGAAGACATGCCGCACAAGTGGGAGAACGCATCTTTGGACAAGGTGAAGGAGAAAGATGTGAAGATTCCGCCATGTTGGTGTGGATATGTTTGCAAGGTGAAGGTGTGCACCGACCAAAAGAAGTCATGGACGGAAGGAAGGAGATATTTTGTATGCCCCAACTATGATTATGATCGTGCGCTTCCAACTCATGCCTATGACCAACCACCGGTATGCTAGAGAAGTAACATGTTACTCTAAAATGTGTGTCAACTCTAACATCCATTTTGTATGCAGTCACCGCCTCTGCTATGCAAGTACTTCACGTGGATAGATCATGAAGTGCCAAAAGATGTCCAGAAGGACCAATATCAAGATTGTCTTAGGCTCCAGTGTCTGTTCGAAGAAAGGTTTCAAAGAGGCTTGGAGGAAGAGCGTCGTCAGAAGGAGAGGATGGAGCGCAAGCAACGCGAGGAGGAGAGGGCATGCCAAGCGAAGCTTGCTCGTGAGGAGGAGAGGGCAAGAAAGCTTGCAAAGGCTCGCAAGGCACAATAGGAGGATGAGGCACGTGACAAGAAGGAGAAATGGCCCCGTATGACTCAGTAAAGCCTTCGCTTCAGTGGACTCATCATGTAACCGGATGAAGCCATGCCAAATTTATCATGAACTATGTAGTACTAATGCAAGAATGCATATGTCGTGAACTTGTCGTGAATGAATTTGCCATTTGTATTGAATTTTGTGTCGAGATGTTTGCAAGGTGTCATGAATGAACTTTAGTTTGTCAGCAATTTCTATGATTTGTCTGCAATATCTGTGAATTGTTGTGCTGAGAAGAGGGGCAAAACAGAGGACAACTCTATTTTGCTCTGTTTTAGTATG
Source organism: Triticum aestivum (assembly GCF_018294505.1). Lineage (NCBI taxonomy): Eukaryota > Viridiplantae > Streptophyta > Magnoliopsida > Poales > Poaceae > Triticum > Triticum aestivum. The sequence continues at coordinate 556,627,328 of NC_057795.1, read as the reverse complement.
GCCACACCCTACCGCCAGAGGCGCTGGCGGTAGGTTGTTTGACCCTACCGCCAGGGCCTGTGGTGGTAGGGTGTGGCCAACCCTACTGTGACGGTAAAACCGGAGCCCTTGGCGGTAAGGGACCCTACCGCCACAGCTTCTGGCGGTAGGTCATGACCCCTACCGCCAGTGCCTGTGGCGGTAGGGTGGCAAACCTACTATGACGGTGAAACTAGAAGCCTTGGCGGTAAGGGGTACCCCTACCGCCACGGCCTCTGGCGGTAGGGTCCCCCTATCGCCAAGGCCTCCGGTTTTACCGTCACAACAAGTTTACACCCCCTCCCTACCGCCACAGGCACTGATGGTAGGTTTGTGCACCCTACCGCTACAGCCTCTGGCGGTAGGGATTGAATCCTCTCCTCCCCCCTTTCCTACCCCCTTCTGTCGAATGTTAGAACAGTAAGCCACCTGTATCGAATATTAGAATGATCATCTCACAAACACATACATAACTCAACTCAACATAGTTCATTACATCCACGAATAACACATGTTGAAACTAATTAAAACATGGCCAGGTTCAAATGACATCGGTTCAAACTAGAAGCTCAAGCTCAATGACACATTTTCTAAACAGGTAACATATTTCTCATACTTATCAGACGTTCAATTTGTTCGTCACATGCTTGACTACGCTTCTGTTGAAACTCGGTGGATCCTGCCCAATGAACCAACACACCATTCGCTTCATGGAACCAGGCCCATGCAGCACGGCGGGCGGGATTCTTTGACACGCCTTGTTTGATTGCCCATATGATGTAGGGGAAAACCCTAGGTGGATGATCTTTCACATTTGGAGAGGATCCTACGGAGATTCATGAAGAACACGCGGAAGCACAAAGGGGAAATCACGGGGAAGACGAGAGAGAATCATGAAACCGACAGAGAATCAATCACACAAGTGCTAGATCACCGAACACAAAGAGATACATATGATCCACAATCAACAAAGGTAAGGATACAAAGGACAGGTCATCTCCTAACGGAGGTCTTGATGATCTTCCCTCGAAAGGGGTCTTGAATCCGCTTGGGGGATCTTCTCCGAAGAGGTCCTGAACTCCGAGGAGAAGTATCCAAGTGGATGAGCAAAGGCTCTCACATGAATATGAGCTAATCCAATGCTAAGCCTAAAACATACGGGAGGAAGGAATATTTATAGTCTACGGGGCGAAAGGGTACACGGGCCTCGGCCCAAGTGGCTGCGCGCAGGCAAGGCCGGAAGTTCCGGGCGCCGGAGGTTCCGGGCAGGTTCCGGCCTAAGCCAAAAGTCTGCACGGGGGCGGCAGGGCTGGCTTCAGGGGGGCGGAAGTTCCGGGCAGGGCCGGAGGTTCCGGGGGCCGGAAGTTCCGGGCCAGGTTCCGGGCAGGTTCCAGGCTAAGCAGAAAGTTGGCATGCCTGGGGTGGTCGATGTTGAAGGAGGCCGGAAGTTCCGGGCAGGCCGGAAGTTCTGGGAAGGCTCCGGGCTGGGAAGAGAGTTGATGTCTGTCGCTTCTTCTTTAGCGTTGTACCTGATCACACACAGAGTTTCCGTCTGAGGTAGCAGCCATGTCTCTTGAGTAGAAAGAGGGATTTTGGAGAGGAGCGAGTTCACCTTATCTTCGATAGCCTTAGAGAGGGCTCGAGTCATGGGTCCACGTGGTGTTGAAGGAGATGTGGATGCATCCATGGGGATGATGGAAGGATGCTCCGCATCATCTCCCCTCCCTTGGGAAAGATCCGACCTCGGATCAAAATCTTCATCACCATGGAAAGGCGAGAGGTCTTTGACATTGAAGATGTCGCTCACGGTGTACTTGTCTCATGGGAGTTCAATCTTGTAGGCGTTGTCGTTGTAGCGTGCTAGCACCTTGAAGGGTCCGTCGGCTCGAGGGAGAAGCTTGGACTTGTGTTCATTGGGGAAATGGTCCTTGCGAAGGTGTAGCCACACCAGATCACCAACGTTGAATACCATGGGATGCCTGTTGATGTTGAGCTTGGTCGCTAGTCGTTCTACTTGGCGCTCGATGGTGAGTCTTGTATCCTCATGAATCTTCTTGATGTAGCTTGCCCGTGCACTCGCATCCATGTTGGTGCGCTCTTGTAGAGGAAGATGTAGAATGTCCAATGGTGACAACGGGTTGAAGCCGTAGACGACCTCGAAGGGGGACTTGCCGGTAGTCGAATGTCTTGCACGGTTGTAGGCGTACTCGGCAATGGGTAGACATGCCTCCCACTCCTTGATGTTTTTCTTGATCAACATGCGAAGTAGAGTGGATAGTGTCCGGTTCGTCACCTCCGTTTGGCCGTCGGTTTGAGGATGGTATGCAGATGAGAAGAAGAGCTTGATTCCGAGCTTGGCGCAAAGCGTCTTCCAAAAGTAACTCAAAAACTTGACGTCACGATCGGAGACGATCGTCTTTGGCAATCCATGAAGCCGCAAGATTTCCCTACAAAAGAGATTTGCAATATGTGAAGCATCGGCTATCTTGTTGCAAGGAATGAAATGTGCCATCTTAGAAAATCTGTCCACAACAACAAAGACGGAATCCTTGCCATTTTGAGTTCTAGGCAAACCAAGTACAAAATCCATGCTAATGTCTTCCCAAGGTTGGTAAGGAATGTGAAGGGGCATGTAAAGACCATGGGATTGAGCTTTAGACTTAGCTTTGCGACATGTGGAGCAACGGTTGGTGAAGCGTGAGACATCACGAAACATCTTGGGCCAAAAGTAGTTCTTGGAGAGCGTGGCGAAAGTCTTGTCGCGTCCAAAGTGTCCCATAAGTCCGCCTCCATGAGCCTCTTGCAAAAGGAGCAAACGAAGAGAAGACTTGGGAATGCAAAGTTTGTTAGCTCTCATAAGATAATCATCCTTTATGTAGTATCCTTCCCAAGACGTGTGTGTCAAACACTTAGCGTAAGGAGTAGCAAAAGAAGGATCATGCTCATACAAGTCTTTTATATGCTCAAAACCAATAACATTCAACTCAAGTTTAGTCACAAGCATGCATATGCATGAAAGTGCATCCGCAACTACATTTTCTTTACCTTTAATGTACTTGATCACATAAGGAAAAGATTCAATGAATTCATTCCATTTGGCATGACGCTTGTTCAATTTAGTTTGACCTTTTAGGTACTTAAGCGTTTCATGATCAGTATGGATGACAAACTCATGAGGTCTAAGATAATGTTCCCAAACATGTAGCACACGCACTAAAGCATACAATTCTTTGTCATAGATGGGATAATTAAGTTGAGCACCGGAGAGTTTTTCACTAAAATAAGCAATGGCTCATTTTTCTTGCATCAAAACTCCGCCAATTCCGGTACCACTTGCATCACAATGAACCTCAAAAGTTTTGTCAAAATTGGGCAAAGCAAGAATCGGAGCATGAGTAAGCAAAGACTTGAGCTCATCAAAAGCGGTGGATTGCAAAGATCCCCAAACAAAAGGAGCATTCTTCTTACTCAAAGCATGTAAAGGAGCGGCAATTGTGCTAAAGTTTTTCACAAAGCGGCGATAAAATCCTGCTAGACCGAGAAAACTTCTCACTTGTTGCAAATTGGTGGGTTGGGGCCAAGTTTTAATTGCTTCAATTTTAGTTTCATCAACATGGACACCCTTGGAAGAGACAACAAAACCCAAGAAAATCACTTTGTCAACGCCAAAAGTGCATTTTTTCAAGTTTGCATAAAGGCGTTCCTTGCGAAGAGTTTGCAACACAGATTTAACATGATTAATATGCTCTTTCATGGTTTTGCTAAACACAAGGATATCATCAAAGTAAACCACAACGAAGACTCCAATGTAAGGTCTAAGCACATGATGCATAAGACGCACGAAAGTTCCGGGCGCTTCCGACAAACCCATAGGCATCACTAACCACTCATATAATCCAAATTTGGTTTTGAAAGCGGTTTTCCATTCATCACCTTCTTGAATGCGAATTTGATAATAGCCACTTTTAAGATCTATTTTTGAGAAAAAGTTGGCTCCACTAAGTTCATCAAGCATATCATCTAAGCGAGGAATGGGGTGCCTATAACGAACGGTGATGGCGTTTATGGGTCTACAATCGGAACACAAGCGAAAACTGCCATCGGGTTTAGGTACAAGTATAACGGGAACGGCACATGGGCTTAAGCTTTCACGTACCTGACCGTTGTCGATGAGTTCTTGTACTTGTCGTTGAATCTCCTTGGTTTCTTTGGGATTACCACGATATGGGGCTTTGTTTGGAAGTGGCACTCCGGGGATGAGGTCGATTTGATGCTCAATACCTCGTAGTGGAGGTAGACCCGGAGGTAGCTCATCGGGGAAGACATCTTTGAATTCCTGCAAAAGAGACTGAAACACTAAAGGTAACTCGTGAGAGGTGTTAGTTGTTGGCTCTCCATCTTTGCACACGAGGACGAAGTGCATCACACTCGATGGGTTCTCACACACTTCTCTTATCTCACTTTTGGTGGCAAATAGGATGAGGTTTTTCTCTCTAGGCGAAGAGGCGCTCATATTTGGCTTGTGGCTCTCACTCACTTTTGGGTGGGTCACTTTCTCACTCTTCTCTCCATGGTGGGTGGCTTGCTTGTCGGCTATCACTTGACTAGGAGACATAGGTCGTAGCACATACTCCTTCCCTTTCATCTTGAAGCTATAGTGATTGGTGCGCCCATTGTGGATGACACCACGGTCGAATTGCCATGGTCGACCAAGAAGGAGGTGGCAAACGGTCATTGGGACCACATCACATTCCAAAGTGTCTTCATAAGCACCTATTTTGAAAGAGACTTGGACCGTATGCTCGACTCGTATAGTGCCGGAGTCACTTAGCCATTGAACCTTGTAGGGGTGCGGGTGCTTCTTCTTGACCAATTGAAGTTTGAACATAGTTCTTCACTTGCCAAGTTGTGGCAACTACCTCCATCGATGATGACCTTGACGGACCTTCCATTGATGCCGGCCTTTGTGTGGAAGATGTGGCATTGTTGGTCTTCTTCTTGTTGATGTTGAAGTGTCAAGACTTTGGAGACAACGAGAGCGGGGCTCGAATCCTCATCACAAAAGACTTGATCATCTTCATCCTCGTTCACGCGCCGGTGCATGGCCACTTGCTCAATGGCTTCCATTTCATCTTCACTCATTGAGTCATAGGTGCCATCGTCGTTGAGGATCATGGTGCGCTTGTTGGTGCATTGGAAGGCTTTGTGGCCTCGGCCGCCACAAGTGAAACATTTGAAGGAGCTTGTCTTGACGGTCTCATCGGTTGGAGTAGATGATGAAGCACGCGGCTTGAAGTTGCTTGTCGTAGGAGGAAGATGACTTGAACTTGCCGAAGTTTTCTTGTAACTTGACTTTGTCGTCGTTGCTTGGAGAAGATTTGGTTGACGTAGATGTTGAAGGAGTCGTTGAAGCTTGGATGTTGGAGAAACCGTAGTTCTTGGATGAGTACTTGGCGTACTTGAAGTCATCTTGCACTTGACATTCCGCCTTGGTTGCTTGATGTACGAGCTCAATGAGGTTGGAATAGGGTTGGAAGTCGGCGATCTTCTTGATGGGATGATTGAGTCCATTCAAGAATCGTGCCATTGTTTGCTCATCATCTTCCTTGACATTGGCTAGAATCATGGCTATCTCCATTTCCTTGTAGTATTCTTCAACACTCTTTGTTCCTTGCTTGAGGAGTTGTAGCTTCTTGAAGAGATCGCGGTTGTAGTAGGTTGGTACAAAGCGTGCCCGCATGACATCCTTCATTTGAGCCCAAGTGGTGATTGGTGGTTCACCTCTTGCTTCACGGTGTTCAAGGACTTGTTCCCACCATATGAGCACATAGTCTTGGAACTCAAGTGATGCCATTGCGATCTTCTTCTCTTCCTCAAAGTTGTGCAAACGAAAGATTTTGTCGACCTTCAATGCCCATGAGAGGTACTCTTCCAGATCATTGCTTCCATTGAACTTGGGCATTGTGAACTTGAGCTTGCCATAGCGTTGCTCTTCATTGTGTTGTTGGCGATGGTGATGATGACGTCCTTGACGTGGAGGATAGTCATCCTCATGTTGCTCTTGGCGCGGCGGAAGTCCATGATCAACTTGCTCTTGTTGAACTTGAGGTTGAAGAGGAGCTTGACGAGCTTGTGGAGGGGCTTGAGGAGCTTGACATTGCACACGCGGTTGGTAGTTACTCTCTTGGATTTCTTCTCAAATAGCTTCCTCTTGATTGCGCCATTCGCGATTGCGGTTGGCGATGGCTCGACTTGATTCTTGAAGGGCACGTTGCGCCTCAAGAGCTTGCGCTTCTCATTGTTGTTGTTGAAGACGTTGAGCTTCGGCGTCTTGTTCTTCTTGGTGTAGACGTGCTCGTTCTTCTTCTTGGCACCGTAGTCGTTGCCTTTCTTGAGCTTGAGCAAAAGCCACTTGGTTTGACTGAGGACAAGGGACTTGCTCATCTTGCTCTTGTGAATGCTTGTCATGTAGCGGATTGCGAGGTGCATGACGGTCTTGATGCGCGGCTCGTCGAAGAATGGTCGAAGACGGTGTACTTGAGCCGGAGAAGGTGTCATCGGAGTGTCGACTCGAGCGGCTCCGTCTTGAGGAGGAAGAAGTGGAATGATGCCGGTTCCTCATCAAAGCGCGGATCTCGTCCATTCTTGCATCATTTTCTTACTTGTGAGATTCGAACTTGTCGTCGAAGTAGTCTCTTGTACGTTGCTCGGAGAGTCGCAAGTCGGTGGCGAGGTTGTCGATGCGGTCGCTCATAGCTTGTTGCTCTTGGTGTAACGCCCTTTGAGCACCAAAGAGGTGGCTCTTTGTGACGAATGATGACATGTCGTCGCCGTTCTCGATGAGAGGTGGATTTGTAGAAGAACTTGGCCTATCCATCATACCAAGCAAAATGTAAGTGGTAGAAGGAAAGGAACGTGTACCAAATGTACCTTGACCGATGTTGAAGATGAATCAAGTTCACTGAAATGCGGACAATGAAATAGCACTGATGGTACCGATTCTTGTCGGTTCTCACACCTACACAAGTAAAAGCTTATGGTGGAGCTTGGTTAGGATGGTGGCACAAAATTTGATGCAATAGTAAGTGAGCTTCAATAATGTTGGAAAAGATTCACAAATTTGCAAATGCAACAAGTAGACCAAGCAAGTATGGGTACACGGAAACACACACGCAAATAGATAAGTGGGATTGTGCAATCCAAAAGTGAGCCAAAATGTGGAAACCACAAAAATGCTCTTGTTGCACAATACTAGAGAGACGCTAGCACGATTGCACAATAGGCAGATACGCAAACTTGTGCACAACCTACTAGGCAAGATTGCAACTATCTCTATCCCAAGTATGCTATATGTATGGTATTTCGGTGCAATGATCCAAGATGATCCAATATGACAATCTTAATGTAGTATGATGCTATGGTTCTTGTTCATAAGCTCTTTGCTTATCTTTCCTCTTTGCTTAAAAGCTTGGGTGGCTCTTTCACTCTTTGAGCTCTTTTCTCATGCAATACTTCACGAACCAAGATAGCAATTGTGTATGCGAAGACAACTTTGTGACACACAAGTGCATCCCAAGATATGCACCACTATGGTATGGTATGTATGCTTATGGAGTATGATCCCTAATGTGCACAAGTCACGTTGCCTGCAATACTCAATGGCTAGTCTCGATGGGTAAGCTACGCGAAATGAGGCAATGTGGGTTATCAATGCAATTGCAAGGTATGACAAAGATGTCGTCGATGTTACCGTCCTTGCTTCGGTTGAAGGTTGAAACGGATGTGAAAGTCGATGGGGACGCAGTGCACAGTCTTCAGTACATTGGCGAAGATGCCGCTGCACCATGATCGAAGTTTCCGAAGTAGCGAAAGTGTCGAAGAAGTGCAACTGTTCTGTCTAGGCCGGAAGTTCCGGAGGCCGGAAGGTCCGGGGATGGCCGGAAGGTCCGGGGGCCGGAAGTTCCGGGCAAGGCCGGAAGTTCCGGGGGTCGGGAATCTGCCAAGAACAGAGACTTCGAGATCGCGGATTTGGGCGGAAAAACTTGGGGAAAAACCCAAATCCGAGGGGAGAAACAAGAAATTAGGAGGAAGGAGGGGCAGGGAATCTAGATCCACTCGAAACAAAGCAAATCCATGGATCAAATTCAACAAAATCTCAACTCACCAACAAATCACAAAATAAATTGGGGCTATTTTTGGTGGGGAATTTTCGGAATTAGGACGAAAACAACAAAACCAAGCTAGAAAAAGAGGGGTAGGGGCTCCAAAAACGTGATCAACGTGGCTCATGATACTATATGATGTAGGGGAAAACCCTAGGTGGATGATCTTTCACGTTTGGAGAGGATCCTACGGAGATTCACGAAGAACACGCGGAAGCACAAAGGGGAAATCATGGGGAAGACGAGAGAGAATCACGAAACCGACAGAGAATCAATCACATGAGTGCCAGATCACCGAACACAAAGAGATACATATGATCCACAATCAACAAAGGTAAGGATACAAAGGACAGTTCATCTCCTAACGGAGGTCTTGATGATCTTCCCTCGAAAGGGGTCTTGAATCCGCTTGGGGGATCTTCTCTGAAGAGGTCCTGAACTCCGAGGAGAAGTATCCAAGTGGATGAGCAAAGGCTCTCACACGAATATGAGCTAATCCAATGCTAACCCTAAAATGTACGGGAGGAAGGAGTATTTATAGTCTACGGGGCGAAAGGGTACACGGGCCTCGGCCCAAGTGGCTGCGCGCAGGCAGGGCCGGAAGTTCCGGGCCGGGCCGGAAGTTCCGGGCGCCGGAGGTTCCGGGCAGGGTCCGGGCAGGTTCCGGCCTAAGCCGAAAGTCTGCACAGGGGCGGCAGGGCTGGCTTCAGGGGGCCGGAAGTTCCGGGCAGGGCCGGAAGTTCCGGTCCAGGTTCCGGGCAGGTTCCGGGCTAAGCAGAAAGTTGGCACGCCCGGGGTGGTCGATGTTGAAGGAGGCCGGAAGTTCCGGGCAGGCCGGAAGTTCCGGGCAGGTTCCGGGCTAGGCAGAGAGTTGACGCATGTCGCTTCTTCTTCAGCGTTGTACCTGATCACACACAGAGTTTCCGTCTGAGGTAGCAGCCATGTCTCTTGAGTAGAAAGAGGGATTTCGGAGAGGAGCGAGTTCACCTTATCTTCGATAGCCTTAGAGCGGGCTCGAGTCATGGGTCCACGTGGTGTTGAAGGAGATGTGGATGCGTCCATGGGGATGATGGAAGGATGCTCCGCATCACCATCCTATGACCTGGCCGGGTTTCCTCAAGTCCATCTCACGGAATTCTTCTTTGCTAGCAGTGAACGCAATCTCAATTGCCAAAGTGTGTCTGCAAGCATATTCCTGCTCTTGCAGCTCATCAAGCATCTTCCTTTTTTCCTTTACAAGCTTTCGAAAAGCTTTTTCCTCCTTAGCATCAGAAGGTTCCTCGATAAAGTAATACTTGTTGAAATCCTTCATGGCCGCATTTGCCTCATCACAACTCTTCAACCATGCTTCATGTTCCCTCTTCAAGCAACGGTGTCGCTCCGACATGAGCTTCTCACACGCTATGTTCATAGTCATGGATCGAATGTCCATCCTACATGAATATACGGGTTTAAGATGACATACAACAAAACACAAAATAAATTCAATGAAGTACAACACTTGGATACTTGATATGACATACAACACCAAGTTCTTAATGAGTTCAAATGTTAAGGGTACAAGTCATAGTAGTTCAAATGACGACCAAGCAAAGGGTACATGTTATTACAGTCCAAATAACAAAGATTACATAGCCTCATGCAATTCTATGTGGCGTACGGTCCCGGGTTGCAACAAATAACATCATTTCTTTTTTTGACACATGCCCAACGAGAAGCCCGCTTCTCGTCCGACGAGAATGGTTGGCGAACTAACCAATCAATGACCTGACCATAATTTCCCATGTCTATCTCAGCATATTCTCCCCTTGTCACACACAATGAAATTTGCATTGCAAGATCACGCCTACAATTTTTTTCCGCCGTCTTGAGCTTCTCCATCCGCCTCTCCTTTTTTTTGATAAAATTTTCTGAATGATCATTATTGAAATAATAATGTGAAAAGGCCCTACACTCTGCATTGAACGCATCAATGGCTTTCACCCACATGTTCATCTTTTCCTCAATCAATTCGCGTTCACGGTTCGCAGCCGCCTCAGCAGAAGCTTCAAAAAAAACGGTGCCATCCTACATTTCCAAAAGTTGCTATTAAAGTAAACTTAGGTTTAATTGTTTTCTTAAGCCCAACCCTAATTATGTACACTAATACTAGGACTAGATCTAGGTACACAAACTATTCCAGAAGCAATGAAGCACATCATACATAAGGAAATCACAAACATAACCCTAAATGGATCATATGAATTGATTTGACCACATGAGCTAGGGTTTGCAACCAAATGAGCAAATGCAAGCAAAACAAAGATTTCAACCAATCAAAAGGAGGGGAAATGGGGGAGGTACCTTGGGTGATGAAAATGATCCCGATCCAGCGGTGAAATCTCAAGCAAATGAGAGAGATTTGAGAGGCTCTAGTGCTTCAAAGAGAGAGGGGGGAGACTTGAGCTCGGTGGTGAAGTGAGTAGTGTGTGGCCTGAATGAGTGGTTGAGGAGGGAGAGGAAATATCCAGCCCCTCCCCACCTTATCCACCACACAGGACCCTACCGCCAGAGGCACCGGTGGTAGGCTTCAGTACCCTACCGCCATGGGCCCTGGTGGTAGGACCTTTTCCACGTCAACCCCGGCAAATGGCCGTCAAGAGCCGTCAAGGCAACTAATGCCAGGGCAATTGGTGGTAGGTTGTACAATCCTACCGTCGGAGCCTTTTGCGATAGGCGAAAGGGTCAAATCCCGAATTTTTTTCGAAGGGGGTCAGATCCTAAAATAGTATCCAAAAAGGGTCAAAACACGAAATTTAGCCCGGTCCGGAGGCACACGTGGTAGGCCAAGCAGCTGAAGCCGAAGTGCACATGCGGTGGCTGGCCCAGCGGGGCTAGCTGGTGGTGTATGCACGTGTTGTGCTTGTGGATCAGGCGCGGCTCCCAGGAGCGTACAGGCCATGCAACGAGACTCGGCCAGGAGCTAGCACACAAAGAAGAATACAGAGATTTGTTTGTTGAAAAAAAGAATTGCCAGGGCCACGTGTGTGTACAGGGGCAGTTTGATTGGATCCGATTTGGTTCTTGTTTCTGCTACAAGGTGCACGGAGAAGCCATAAAAACAAATAGAGACTAGAAAAATTGTGCAGGTTGCATGGAAGTTTTTGAAGTTGATTTGTTGTGAAGGCTTGAAACACGTGGACAGGTTATGGAGGTGCGCAGACAAACGCGTCATGAGGATCATGTTTAACAGGGCGTCGAGTAATGCATGGTATGTGTTGGTTGACACGATGCAGGGTGAAACATGGTTGCAGTCGGATATGTTCGGCTGGGTTGGACTAGGCAGTCTGACGTATCGACTTGGATGTCGGTTGGAACAGAAGACGATGGTGGGATCGGCAATGATGACATATGAGTGTGATGCTGATGGTGACCGACTTCTGGGATGTGGAAACATGTGGCGCGGGCCTGAGGGCTTGTGCGGCTTCGACAAGGCTATGGCGCGGGGTTGATTCAAGACGGTGCACATGAGAGCTTGAAGACGACGGGGCGCGAGGGTGGACTGATCATCTACCATGGAGTCATGTTGAAGGTGGAGCTGGATTGAGGGGCTACTACTAAGATGATGCTTCGAGTGCCTTGTCGATTGTTCGTCTTCGCGTATCCGAGTGAGTCATACGACCAAGTGGTCGACTGTGATCCGAGTGGATGGTCCGTTGCTTGTCCGAGTGGATAGTATGTCTGTATGAAATTTATCTAGACCCACCTGATGTGTGGAATCCATGCTTTAATATATTTTGACCCTTCGTGGGCCTACCTGTTATGTATACCCCCAACAACTTCCCTAACACATGGATCAAGACAGAATAGGTTCCTTCTCCATTGTCGATGGAACAAGAAACCCCTAGGACGATTTTCAACTTGATGCACTGGGTGGACTTCTGAAACTGGGATCCCTCCATGAGCGAGCAAGCAAGAAGGGGCTCGCCCTGCAGATACTTAGCGTGAAGAAGCTGCAGCCACAAGCCCCCTACCCTCAAATCATCTTCCAGACCCAACACAACATGAGGGCCACGTTCATGTGATGGAAAGCAACGATGCCTAACCCACCTAGATCCTTGGGCATATTAAGGTCGGCCCACTTGACCATATGGTATTTTTTATGGTCGTCTGCTGCCTGCTAGAAGAACCGTGAAAGGTCTTTATCAAACGAGCTAGGAACACCCTCTGGCGAGATATACAACCACATTATATACATGGGAATGGGTTGGTGTCAATTAGGGCCGACTTACTACCTTTCGAAATAAAACGACTGATAAAGGTTCTACGTGAGACGCGGTCCTTCCCATAAGTGGGTCGAACTCGTTCAGCATAACCCTCGAGTCAAACAGCGACATCCCCCAATATGTCATGGGGAAGGCGGACAATTTGCAATTCAGGCGCTCCCGGCGATGAAGGTGCATCATCTCAAGGAGCCATCTTTTGTTTGTTCATTCGTATGGCAGATCTAGGGTTCCTAGCCATGGGATTTTGTCCTCTAGCGTAAACCGAGTCACATTGGCAGTAGCTTCAGCAATGTTACGAATCACAGAGGATGTGTACATAAGTTGGTATGCAATGGTTAATTTCCTCCATGGTGACGATGCCAGCAGTCCGAGGAGGATGTGTGAAGTGATGCAAAGTGATCTGGGAGGCAGATTTGACTAGTCTCTTTCGATGAGGTCAAGCAATGGAGCCGTATATGAGTGGAGCGATCCAAAGTTAAATAGTTGTACAGGTGGTTGGGGAAGTGAAAATATCAATTACACTTTTTTGCAAAAAGGGTCAAATCTATTATACTTGGCTAATGAAAATAAATTTCTAGTTATCTAAATAAAATATGTCACTACGGTTGGTAGCTCTTATCACAATTGTACTCATGAGTATAATAATTGGACATCTAGTTCGTGAGGTGGTAAAAACACAACAACTGGCCCATAAATACAACTTCGAAGCACTCTTCTGCAACTACCTACACATGGTCCCAGTGAGCATAGAAGGTGATGACTCAAAACTGTATCGTGCAAATGTAAGCTTACCCATCGTTTGGTAGTTGCCGCTCAATGGGTGGATAGAGAAATGATGTTAATTAGTGCTTGGCATGGGATGCACCAAGAATATGAGTTCAAGATGAGACCATGCATATGAGCTAATTCGCTGAGGTTTTGTTACAGCGGGATTCTACCATACTTTCTCTGCTACATGCATGGTGACTACAAAATCTTGTGTTTCTCCATAGAACCAACATCACAGTTATTATCATTTCTAATTGGGCAATGTAGCATTTGTGTGAATACGATGGTTCCAGATTTCTTGCCTTGGGGGGGGGGGGGGGGGGGGGGTATGGAATGGACAGGGTATGTCCCATCCTCCATAGCGGAATTAAGCTCAAGTTTCAGACTAAGTTCTGAACTTCGGTGTTAGCAAGAGCAAAAGACCTAAGACCAGTGAGCTTGGCAAAGGGTTTGCCTTTTTCTATAAAAGAATATATTGTCTGTTTACTTATCCAAACATGCAAATTCCTTGGTTTTGAAAGAAAAATTGAGCCCTAACTAGCCTCTGAAAACCACATGCAACACAACAACAAACAAACCCATTCTTTCAGAGACCTCCATAGTCTAAACGATATAGAAAAATGAAAACCACTCATATTCATCCAGCACTAGAGCATGATGTTAATGTTGCCCAATAAAGCACAAACACAAAATAAGCACATGAACTATCTTTTTGAAGGTGAAGTTGCACAAGGGAGCGGGGTCACTGTTACGACATTTCTGACGACTTGCTTCTGGTGTAAGCTTCGAATGCTTTATAACTCAGCCAGGGGCTCGACACCTGCTCATTCTCGCCTTTGAAGTAGTGGGCGTCCTATGGCGAGACCTCAAACTCAGTGGAGTCCATCGCCATAGGTAGGAGCTACCGTTGTCATTTTTCGCAACAAAGTTGTCGGCTCGTACATGAATTGCGGAGATGGAAGCCTCCATGTTTAGCATGTTAGCTTGTTGAGATTTCCCATGTTCATCCCATCCATGTTGATGTGAGATTCTACTGGATGTGAAAATTGCAAGAGACTACACCACACAACCATGTTGGAGAGGTGGTTGGCAATCTCAAATCTTGCAATCCTTATCATGCCTAAATGATTCCATTTTTCAACTATGCTTAATCAGAACTTTGAAATGGTGTATGTACTTGTACTGGTGTAGGGCTTGTCCAACGGTGCATGTGTTGGACTTGTACATCCCTTGTAACAAACTCCCCTAAACCCCCCAAATATCAATGAAAAGCTGCTCTCAGCATTTTCGTCAAAAAAATGGTGTAGATACAACATCCTCCTCGTTGGTAAGCTATCTAGATAAACGATTATTTGCATGCAACATGGGAAAGAGCATGCAAGGTTACCATGAGTTTATGGAACGATTATAACACACATCCATGGCATTCGTTATTACTGTTAATTATTCCAGCATTGGCTTCCAATTTCCTCAATGAAAATTCTGAAGGAACAACGTTCTCACCCAGCAACCAATTTAGTTAGAAACGAGGGTTCCGCCTTGTGTCCTTGTGTGTACGAAAATTGTCAAACATGACACTGCTAGAAGCCTAACCTGGTTGTTTTTCCATTACATCTTTCACCAAAACTTCCTACTTATAAAGCACCGATATGAATTTGACTCTCATTTTATCTAAAAATAGAGCATTATTTCTGGATCATTTGCAATAGGGAAAGTGCAGGCAAAGGTATTGAGAGTTCATGGTACTATTATAACACTAGTAGAAAACACGGCTTTGGTCATAGCTCAATATACACATTAGTTCCAGTTGCATCACGAACCGGAACTAGTGTGAGCATTAGTCCCGGTTCGATCGGCTAAGGCGTCGGGAAGACATTAGTCCCGGTTCAAATGGGACCTTTAGTCTCGGTTTGAGACACGAACCGGGACTAAAAGGCGTACTCCCGGTTTGAGACACGAACCGGGACTAAAGGGTGCGATGCCTTTTAGTCCCGGTTCGTGTCTCAAACCGAGACTAAAGGTTCCTTTAGTCTCGGTTTGAGACACGAACCGGGACTAAAGGGTGCGATGCCCTTTAGTCCTGGTTCGTGTCTCAAACTGTGACTAAAGGTTCAAACTCTAACCCCCCCCCCCCCCTCCCAACTGTATCGCCTTTTCAGTTTTGTAAAAAACTAAAGAAAATGATAAAAACTTCAAAAATTAAAATCCTTTGAGTTATAGTTATGTAACTACATCTACTAGTTAGGAAAATGAAAAAACTTAAATTTGGACATGTTTTCCAAAAAAAAGTGTTATGAAAAAAGTAAAACGGCCATTTCTTTTGCATACGATGTCGAAAAAAACAGCATAATATATCAAAAAAATTAGCATGAAAATCCGCATCTAATTTTGACCATCGTAGGCCTGGTTGCAAATGTTTAGAATCCTCAAATTCTGAAAGAACAAAAAGATATGTTCAATTTTCACTTTTTTTGACTTTTCGTTAAATCTGATCAAACTATAGTCAAACTATTTACTCAAGAAATATTAGTTTTAATAAATAATTTTTTTTATTTTTTTGACTTTTGGTCAAACTGTGGTCAGACTATGGTCAAATATGGTCAAAATATGGCCAAACTACTTATTCAAGAAATATTAGTGTTAATAAATAATTATTTTTATTTTTTTGACTTTTGGTCAAACTATGGTCAAATCTGGTCAAACTGTGGTCACACTATGGTCAAACTACTTATTCAAGAAACATTAGTGTTAATAAATAATTATTTTTATTTTTTGACTTTTGGTCAAACTGTGGTCGAACTACGGTCAGACTATGATCAAATCTGGTCAAATTATGGTCAAACTACTTATTCAAGAAATATTAGTGTTACTAAATAATTATTATTTTTCAGAATAATAGTTTCATACTCAAACGGTGCTTAATGCTCAAGTTCAACTCCTAAGGGTTAATAAAATTGACAGCTTAGTATTGTCAGGAAAACAACAAGTGCAGACTTGGAAACTAGGGGGAATAGAACTCAAAAGTTAAGCGTGCTCGGGCTGGAGTAGTGAGAGGATGGGTGACCTGCCGTGAAATTAAACAATTTGGAATGAGTGATTCGTAATTGAGCAGTGAGCAGTGATGAGGGGTGATTAGAGTGGGTGATTAGAGATTAAATTGTCAAATAATTCAGAAATTTGAAAATGAGAAGAAAAAAAATGATGTTACCAACCGGGACTAAAGGTGGAGCTCCAGACAGCGGCCATCTGGAGCTCCTTTAGTCCCGGTTTGTAAGCAAACCGGGACTAAAGGTTTGGGCTTTAGTCTCGACACTTTAATCCCGGTTTCAGAACCGGGACAAATGACTCGTTTTCTACTAGTGTAACATGCAAACAATAATTGGTGGACCTCTTTTTATAATAGACCATAATCGATAAATCTTCATGTATAAACCTATAATTATTACAGTTTATTGTGAACAAACGGAGTAGCTGTCAAACGACCATAATTAAACATATCACATCCAACTATTAGCGCAGATTTCACAGTTATAACTAGACACCATAAATAATATATATATTAACCCATAAACGTAATCCGTCGTTTGTTAACCTTGTGCATGATCCTTACGTTAAACTATATAACTACACCTAGAACCGTGTTGGCTATGTCAATAAAATACTACATACTACATATAATAAAGGAGTTATTGCTTCTGGTAGTATGTCACCTAAATTGTCCTTAAAATTGTAAAATATTATCCACCGATGCCACCTATAAGTGATAAAAGATGTCTCAGACAGGGAATCTCTGCCTGGGCCGACAATGTAGTAAGAACCTTTTATACTGCGCTCCGCACATTGGAAGAAGACACAGCACGCCTATTTGGGTTGATCCATGTTCGGGCCGTCTATTTTTTAGATTTAATTTTTCATTTCTCGTTTTCCTTTTCCGTATTCGTTTGTTTCTACTTTAAATAATTTGGAACTTCAAAAAAGTTCCTAATTGGTTTTTCAAACTGAGAATTTTGGAATAAAATATTTAATAATTCATAAATGTTTGTGGATTCAGAAAATATTCGTGATTTGAAAAAATTGCATATTCAGAAAATGTCCACAATTTTGAAAACAAATATTTGGGAAATAAAAATTGTTCATTTTTCTTAAACTTCGTGTATTAAAAATGTTAACGAAACTGAAGAAAATTTTGCCAATTAAAAACATTATCATGAATGGAAAAATATCTAAAATTTCAAAAACTATTTGGGACTTACAAAATAGTTTATTTATTCATAAAATGTTCGCTGATTCAAAAACTTATCTTCCATTTCAAAAAAATGTGTGCTAAACAATGTTCGTGAATTTCAGAAAATGTTCCACCAATTTCCGAAAAAATGTTTGTCAATTTTCGAAATATTCACCTATTCAAGAAAATTGTTAAAAAAACTGTTACTTTAAAAAAAATTGCAACTAGTATAAAATATTGATGAATTCAAAAATTGATCTTAATTTTAAAAAATGTTTGTAAACTTTTAAAAGAGTTCATGAATTTGAAAAATATTGACAATTTATGTGCACGATTTTAAAAAAAAGTTCATGATTTCAAAAATTGTTCATGATCTCACAAAATTGAGAGTCATAGTGTATCTCGGTGATGCAGTAAATTATGGTCAGAATCGTTGGAGATTATGATTTTGTTTCTCCCGTTATAACGCACGGGCCCTTTTACTAGTGAAATACTAGAATTGGTAGCTCTTATAGAAACTGTACTCGCTTAGTGAAACAATCATACATGCGGATGGTGAGGAATAAAATACAAAAACAATTAGACCATAAATACAATTTGGATCACTCATTTACACATACCTAGATAGTTCCAGTGAGCATAGAGAAGGTGAACACTCAAAACTCCACCGTGGAAATGTAAGCTGGCTTGCTGCCACCAGGTGGGTAGAGAAGTGGTGCTAGCTTGTCTATGATGACGAGATCAATGTTAGGCATGGGATGCACTGGGAAATGAGTTCGAGTTGAGATCGTGTACATGAGTCGGTCCAGTAATGATTTCTCAACTGGATGAGAAACTTCCTCTGCCAAAGAGAGGCCATCGGACCGCTTCTTGTTAGGCATGGGATGCACTGGGAAATGAGTTCGAGTTGAGATCGTGTACATGAGTCGGTCCAGTAATAATTTCTCAACTGGATGAGAAACTTCCTCTGCCAAAGAGAGGCCATTGGACCGCTTCTTGTTAGGCATGGGATGCACTGGGAAATGAGTTCGAGTTGAGATAGTGTACATGAGTCTTTTCCAGCATTGATCTCGAGAGAGTATACTTCTATTTATTTTTTTCCTTCTCAGTAACTCCCCTTTCTACATGGACAAGCTTTGCCGCTTCTGGTTTCCAGTTTATGCTGTTGCCGCTTGGTCAGGGCATGGCAGCATAAACTGGAAACACATGCAACACAACACCAAAAAAAACCATCCTTTAGCACTAGCAGACCTCCACAATCCAACGCAAAGGAAACTGAAAACCATTCATGTGTGCTAACTCATTCATCCAACACTGAATATCAGAACTCGCGTCCCTCGCGTCGCCCCCGCCATGGGCGACTCAGGGGCTTCTCCAACTCTAGTCGCCGCCGCCGCCCTCTCCTCCCCCCCTCCTCGCGCCACCGCCGGGTGAAACCCGCGTGGCAGACGGCGGCGGCGGGGGGACTTCCTCTCCTGACTCCCCTTCCTCCGCGGGCGACGGATCTAGGCGGCAAGCGGCGGTGTCCTGCGGCGCTCGCGGTCGGGCATGGGGCACGCGGCGGCGGGCCTCGGCAGGTGGTGGCGGGCGCTGGGCTCGCGGTGGCGCTCCGGCGTGTGCAGGCGGCGGTGACCCCTATGCGCGGTTGGTGGCTCCCTCTCCGACCCGGACGGCGCGGGGGGTGGCGGCGGCCCGGCGCGGCCGGCGATCTGGATGCGGCGTGGCCGGTGGCTCGCTGGTCTGCCGGAGATCCAGGGGCATCATCGTCTCTGACTCGATCTGCTTCGATTTGTGCTAGATCCGGTACAGGGAGACTGTCGTCATCTCCTGGTGCTGGTTACATGGATCGGACGGCGACGGCTGGACCCTTGGTCTTGTCTTCGATAGAGAAGGCGGCGGTCCGTGCACAAGAAGCGGACGGAGTTCTTCGAACAGATCTGGGTGAAAACCTGCTCTTGGCTAGATGCCAAAGCCGGTGGTGGCGGCGCTCTATGGTGTCGTTTCCTTCTTGAAGACACCGCCGTGGAGAAGTTCTAGACTACGATCTTCCACCTTTGGGGGAAACCCTAGATTGATGGATCAGAAGATGGCGGCGCGTTTGTGTCATTTCCCCCTAGGGGCGTCTTTCTTGGAGGTGTACACGGGCTTGAGGGACCAGTGGATGATGTATTTGGTGGAGCGGTGCCTCATCATGCACATTGATGGTGACAGATCTCGATGGCATGGCGCTCTGGAGATTAGGCGTCTGACGGGCGATGATGGACTCGCGCAGGAGGGTGACGATGTCTGGCGTCGTGGTGGCATCGACGACAGCTAGACCGGGCAAGGTAGATGCAGCAATATAGCTCTGAAGATGGATGGGTGGCAGGTGGCAGCGGCGGCCTCATATTCGGCAGACGTCCTGGTTGAGGAGTGCGCCCGACTGGTGGGTGCCATACCGGCCCGGCAGGCGTCCTGGTTGGGACCTCAGATCTTAGATGTTAGGTTTGGCTGCGAGGTCTGTTTGGTATTAGGCCCGAACTATCAGCATCCCTTCATCAACTGGATAGGAGTAGCGACAGATGTTGTCTAGACGGTGGCTTTAGTCTTACTGTTATATGACTTTGTAAAGTCTTGTGTAAATAACTAATAAAATGGTTGCATGCATCATCATGCAGAGGCGGGGGGTCCTCCTCCTTTTTTAAAAAAGAAAAGAAAAAAATCCAACACTGAATATTGGTAACGTTACGTTACCCACTGACGCAGATAGTTTCGAAGATAAACCCAAACACACTACAGAAACTTATGGACAGTGTGCTTTCTTTCTGTAACCCAGCATGGGTCACTACGACTGCTTCTTCACACCTTTGAAGTCGTGGGCGTCCTACCACGAGGGTTGGAAGTTAGTGGAGTCCATCGCCGTCGGTATGAGGCTGCCAAAATCGTCATTGGAACCGAAACCTCTCGCATGAAGTTGCTGATGGATATGGCAGCAACCGTGTTCATATCTAGAACATCATGACCATAAACCGGAATCGCATTTCCGGTGTCCGAATCGGCGGTGTGCTTCAGACTGACCTGATCACCTATCAACGCATATGGCTTAGCTTGTTGAGCTTCTTGCCCACTGCTCAGGTTCTTTCCACACATGCCTGCAATGATATGCTACTTGATATGGAAACTCCAATGTCATGCTTGAATTATTTCCTTTTTTTAACTATACTCAATCAGAACTTCAGAAGTCTCTCACAAGAAGCAAATAAAATATCCTCCTCCTTGGCAAGCTATTTGTAGTCCAGATTATTTGCAACAAAGGGAAGTGCAGGCAAATCTACTGTAGAGTCCATGGAATGATTATAAACTCTCCTTTTTTTGCGAAAAGATTATAAACTCTTCATTGCACAAGTATCACCATCAGTTATTATATTATTGGCTTCTAGCTGCCTGAACGAAAATTCCAGAAGAACGATGCTCTCATTCTAGCCTCTGATTCGGTCAGAAACACAATGGTCTAATTCTGAGAAAGAAAAATGCAATGGTCTATCATGCGCCTGTTTTCGAAAAGGGGATACCCCGGCCTCTGCATCAGCATGATGCATACGGCCCTCTTATTAAACAAAATAGAGTAGTATCAACAAGGTTCCAAAGGTCCTGAAAAATGAAAAAAAAGAAAGCAACACAAGCTCACACAGAGCCCGGATAAGCTAGATACATCAAGCTAGCCACATCAAAGAGCCACAACCGGCGGGGCAAACTAGATAGGAATACTAAATGCCTATCCTATTACATGACCGCCATCCAAACCGGTTGAAGATATCCCGAGCTACCATCTCCCAACGGACAGACCCAGTAACCAAATGCTCCCTGGCCTCCGTCTGGGTGAGTAGCGACCATGAACGAATCAGAGCCGTAGTCCGGAATAAAACCTGCAAAAAATGTATATATGATGTTCTGTTAAAGACCAAATCGTTTCTGCAGTTCCAGATGGTCCACAGCAAAGCACAAACCCCCACCCGAATATGTCTCCCTAAGTTGGGCTCAATCCCATTAAGCCATGTCCCAAACAAAGTACTAACAGAATTCGGTGGTTTGATGTTAAAAGCAATGTGGACCGTCTGCCATAGAACCTTTGCAAGCGGGCAATCAAAAAAGAGGTGTTTAATAGACTCATCCCGATCACAGAAACTACACCTAGTAGGTCCTGTCCAATTGCGCTTCTTCAAGTTATCCTTAGTTAAAATTACTTGTTTATGAACAAACCACATAAACACTTTTATTTTCAAAGGAACTTTGACATCCCAAACATGTTTGGACGTGGGAATGGAGCTCAAATTAATAACATCAATATACATTGATTTGACCGTGAAGCCTCCAGACTTAGTCAACTTGCAGCGCAATTCATCAGGTTGTTGAGACAGCTGGATATCCATCAGCCTTCTAACTAGATGGAGCCATTGTTCCCAACGATTGCCCACTAGCACTCGTCTAAACTGAATATTAAGGGGGATAGATTGGAAAACCGAAGCAATGACCACCTCCTTTCGTTGAACAATACGATACAAGGAGGGATATTGGATGGCCAGTGGTTCGTCACCAAGCCAAGTATCCTCCCAGAAACGCGTGCTCGAGCCGTTTCCTACAACAAACTTTGTCCTATTAACGAAAGCCTGCTTGACCTTCATGAGCCCCTTCCAGAAAGGCGAGTCAGTCGGCCTTACAGATACTTGCGACAAAGTTTTTGACTGGAGGTACTTGCCGCGAAGGATCTGTGCCCACACAGCATCCGTCTCCGACGAGAGCTTCCACAGCCACTTGCTAAGAAGGCATTTATTCTTAATTTCTAGATTCTCAATACCTAGACCCCCTTGGTCCTTCGGTCTACAAATAATGTCCCACTTAGCCAGTCTGTATTTTCTTTTCAGCTCATCACCCTGCCAGAAGAACCGCGATCTATAGAAATCTAGTCTCTTCCTGACTCCAACTGGTATCTCAAAGAACGAAAGAAGAAACATCGGCAAACTTGTGAGCACCGAATTAATAAGTATTAACCGGCCTCCATAAGATAAGAGCTTGCCCTTCCAGCAGCTCAGTTTCTTCTCAAATCGGTCTTCAATGCACTTCCATTCTCTGTTCGTTAGCCTACGATGGTGGATAGGAATCCCTAAGTATGAGAAAGATAACTGTCCCAACTCACACCCAAACAATTGTTTGTAGGCCTCCTGCTCATCTTTGGCCCTACCAAAGCAGAACAACTCACTCTTATGAAAGTTGATCTTCAACCCGGTCAATTGTTCGAATAGGCATAACACCAGCTTCATATTCCTAGCCTTACTCACGTCATGCTCCATAAAGATGATCGTATCATCAGCGTATTGTAGGATAGAAATGCCTCCATCAACCAGATGAGGCACCAATCCACCTACTTGACCATTTTCCTTAGCCCATCCTATCAGAATTGCCAACATATCTACCACAATGTTAAACAAGATAGGGGACATTGGGTCTCCTTGTCGTAGGCCTTTATGAGTTTGAAAGTAATGACCTATATCATCATTAACTTTAATTCCCACACTACCCTTTTGCGTAAATGATTGGACCTGCCTTCGCCAGGCTTCATCAAACCCTTTCATACGCAAAGATTGTTGGAGAAATGGCCACTTTATCTTATCATACGCTTTCTCGAAATCCACTTTAAAAATCACTCCATCCAATTTTTTGGAGTGGATTTCATGGAGCGTTACATGCAAAACTACCACTCCTTCAAGAATGTTTCTGTTTGGCATGAACGCGGTTTGGGATTGATGCACCACAGAATGCGCGATCTGTGTGAGCCTGTTGGTCCCGACCTTTGTGAAAATTTTGAAATTAACATTGAGGAGACAGATCGGCCTGAATTGCTCAATTCGTACCGCATCCGTCTTCTTAGGTAGTAATGTGATAGTCCCAAAATTCAGGTGGAATAATTGAAGCTGTCCAGAGAATAGATCATGAAAAATAGGTAGTAAATCCCCCTTAATAATGTCCCAGCACTTCTTATAAAACTCGGCCGGGAAACCATCCGGACCAGGAGCCTTATTATTTTTCATTTGAGCAATTGCCTCAAGAACCTCCTTCTCCGAGAACGGGGCAAGCAGAATGTCATTGTCAGCAGCCGAAAGCTGAGGTATATCCTCAGTCATGGACTCATCAAGTGACACCGTATTCTCCTTCGGTGGACCAAACAACTGCTTATAATACTCAGTGATATAAGTTTTTAGGTTATCCTGACCTAAAATTGTACCCTCGTCCTGCTCGAGCTAAAAGATTCGCTTCTTTCTGTGCTTGCCATTAGCAATTAAATGAAAGAACTGAGTATTTGCGTCCCCCTGGACCACTCTACGAACCTTAGCACGTAAAGCCCACTTCAATTCTTCTTCACGTAGTAGTTCTTTCAATCGCTTTTCCGCCTCATTTTTAACCTGAAGCTCTGCGGGGACTAACACATTAGACTCGACTTTTACGTCCAAGTCATGTATAAGAGAAAGGAGTCTATCCTTTTCAATCTTATACGCACCACTAAGATGCTTAGTCCAACCCCTCAAGAAGTGCAAGAAATCGTGCGCCTGTGTGTGGATAAATATGAAATTGCTAGGAATCGAGCCTTATAATTTTTCAGTTGCATCTTTCACCAAAACTCCCTACTTCTGCCAGCACGGAGATTAATCTGACTCTCTTTTATTGCAAATAGAGCAGTCATCCTCCTTTTCCAAGAAAATAGAGCATTAGTTTGGGACCACTTACAACAAGGGAAAGTGCAAGAAAAGCTATTGCAAGTTCATACTACGATTATAACACCCCATCAATATGATGGACATCTTTTCGTACTAGACCACAATCAATAAATTTGCATGTACAAGCAAGTAAATTCGTATAATTGTTAGGTAGCTGACAAATGACCATAACTAATATAAACATATCACAACCGTTTATGAGCGCATCTGATGGGTTTTCATAGTTGTAAATAGTGATATCACAAAAAAATAGTTTTCAACTACACAAAAATATCAGTCATTGTTATCATGTGCAGGATCTTTACATTAAAGTTCATAACTACACCTTGATTACGTAGCACCATGCTAGACATCTAAACAAAATATATCGCTGGAAGTGGTAGCTCTTATAGCAATTGTACTCATGGACTTAAATAAGTGGACAGATGGCTGGTGAGATAATGAAATCAATAACACATGGCCCATAAATACAATTTGGAATCACTCATTTGCACCTCTACATAGTTCCAGTGAGCTTATAAGGTAAACACTAAAAACTTGCTTATTTGTCTAGGCTGGAGAATCCCCTGTTTTTCAAAACAAAAGGTTGAGTTCTGACCAAAGGGATAACAATATAAACTGTAACCATCAGGGGCAACACAACACCAAATAAAACCAAACTTTCGCATAACTCGTGTGTTCATAAACTCATATTCATCCAGCACCAAAACAACAAGATGTCAGGGCTACCAACTGAAGCACAACAGATGCTGGAAAACTACAGAAACATGGATGGCGTGCTTTGTCTTTCTGAAACAGAAGTTGCACAAGAAAGCAGGATCACTGCGGTGGCGTGTCCGACAGCTTGCTTGCGGTGTCAGCTTCGGATGCCCTGTAACCCAGCCCGGGCCGCGATGGCTTCTCCTTCTCGCCTTCATAGTCGCGGGCGTCCCGCAGCGAGGCCTCGAAGTCGGTGGAGTCCATCGCTGTTGGCAGGAGGCTGCCGATGTCGTCTTTGGCGCCGAAGCCGCCGGCTCGCATGACATCATCGGCTGAGATCGCAGCTTCCATGTTCATATCTACAGAATTGTGACCATTCACTGAAGTCGGATTTCTGGTGTGAGAATCTGCAGTGTGCTTCAGGGCCCCTTGATCGTCTGTCAAGGCATCTGGCTTAGTTTGTTGAGCTAGTTGCCCACTGCCCAAGTTCTTCCCGTCCATGCCTGCAATGATATGCCACTAGATATGAAAACTCCATGCCAAGGCACCACATTATACACAGTAACATCGTGCTTAAATGATTTCCTGCTTTACGATATCTAATCAGAACTTCAGAAGTAGTATTTGACAAGATGCAGATAAAGTACCCTCCTCCTTGGCAAGTTACCTATATTCCTGATTATATGCAACAAAGGAAACTGCAGGCAAAGCTACTGCAGAGTTCATGGCACAATGATTATGACACCCATCCATGGCACAAAGTATCAATGTTAATTACTCCAGCCGTGCCTTGCAGTTGCAGCGACAGAAATTCCAAAGGAACAATGCTCGGTTCAGTCAGAAACGCAGTGGTCTCTTCTTTGCTCGCGCGCTTGTGTACAGAAACTATCAAACATCACGATGCTACAGATCTCACCTCATAAATTTTCCATCAAAACTTTCAGCAGAACTTGCTACTTCTACTAGCGCCAAGATTAATTTGAACCCCCTTTTCTTAATCTCAGAACAGAGCACAAATCAGCTGCTCCAGCGACCTGCGCCTCCTACTTTCCCTTGCTCGATCGATTCCCCGGAGCAACTACAAACCAAACCACACAGACTGCGGAAACAGATTCCTAACTTTATATGAACGCTACTCGTGCGGATCGATCCATACGAAGCTACAAAGAACCAGAAGATGAGACGGGGAGTAACAGATCAAGAACAGAGCGGAAGAGATTAACCAGCTGCAAGGCGACGTCGCACTCACCGGCTGCAGATCGAGTCGGCGAAGAAACGAGGCGCCGCAGATTCGAGAGCTCGCTCCTTCCACACAGCCAAGGAAATCCTTTCTTTTTACCGAGGCAATCCAATCCCCTCTTCACTTCGCCAGTTCACTTCTGTTCCAGTGCTCTCCTGACTTGGGTTGGATCACCGCGTGTTCAGCGAAAGAAGGGGTAACGTGGCACTGCGGTTTTCCCTTTTGGGCCGAATGGACGTTCGTTAGGCTTTTGTTTATTTCAGTTGGGCCAGCTAGTTTTATTCTCTCTCTCTGTCTCTCGTATTGCCCAAACATTTCTTTGATCTTAAAAATAAAAATAACAAAATAAGGACCCCTTTAGCTGGCGAGCGCTCGCAAGGAGGGGGTGGCATTGGCGAATGGTTTCTCTAGCATTTTTTCCTTGCGATGGATGTCGGTTACTTTAGAGCAACATGGCAGTTTCTGTCAGAGAAGACAATTTGTCTACTTCTTTTATGGGCATTTCGCCGACCAATTGAGCAATAATAGTTTTACAATGTTTATTATTATAATTTTCTCTAACATGTACATAAAAAGGAAAAATCAAAATTGCACTTTGAGGACTATCCATATCTTCAAGCGCCGC
This sequence comes from Triticum aestivum, assembly GCF_018294505.1. Classification (NCBI taxonomy): domain Eukaryota; kingdom Viridiplantae; phylum Streptophyta; class Magnoliopsida; order Poales; family Poaceae; genus Triticum; species Triticum aestivum. The sequence goes on along the minus strand of NC_057795.1, from coordinate 556,600,577 downwards.
GTATTTTGTAGAGTTAATTACACCTAGGGTACATAAACTTTCGCGGTGGTAGCGAATCCATACACAAACAAAAAAAACCCCATAAAAGTCATACATTAACTCTCATGCGGATTTGTTAGCTACAAAACGCATGCAAAGTGGACAGATGGGCTGTCACGCACGCAATGGGGTCGAGCGTGTATGCATTTGTATCTTTACAGTTACCCTCCTCAGTTTACCGAGATTTAACCCGTGGCCATTCTCTCTGTATCCCAATCCCCTTCTTCAAATCCCTAGCTGCGAAGGCGACGCGACCGGCCGGCCGTCGTGCGTCATGGAGAGGCCTTGGTCGCGGCTTCAACCAAGCCGGCGGCTCTGTCAATGGCGGCTTCGACCAAACCGACGGCGGCTCTGTCAACCAAGGCGGCGGCGGCTCTGGCACTGGATGCGACATGGATGGCGAGTGGAGAGTCACATCAGAGCTTAGTTTTGGCTCCAAAAAAGCGATGAAGGTATGTTCTTTCCTCAATTTTCTTGTTGTATTTCTTGTTTTTGGAGAGTCACTTTGGAATTTTAGGGGGCATGCGGAATTACTGTATCCAATGAAGGATTTGATGCGGCTGAATGTGGGTGCGAATTGACGCCAGTTGTTAGGGTTTGCAATGAAGGATTTGATGCAGGCCGGCGATTTCTGAGTTGTCCATATGAGGTATGAGATAAGGTTTTGACTGTTATTTGTTTCACTGACAGTTTTGACTGGATGTGTTTCTGTAATTTGTAATGTACACGGGTTAAACTCCTGTGGGTATTTGAGGTGGATGGATGATGCATGGCAGGGCAGATCAAGGGTGGTAATTCGAAAGCTTGCAGATGACAACCAGAAGCTACAAAATGCTTTGCTTGACAAGGAACAAGACATTCAGAGGATGAAGAAAGAGAGGAATAAATTAGATGAGCAGAGGAAAAGTAGGGAAAAATTAGATTTGTTTCTAGTACTTGTTGTTCTTGCAAGTGTAGTGATTTATGCTCTAGTTGCATTGGTTAGTAGGGGATTTGTGTGAGGATTACTCAAACAAGTATGTGTGACTGTATGATGAACAAGTTTGTCAAGTTTGAAAATTTTCATGCCCAATTATTTGTCTTTCTTATTCTGCAAATTTGACAAGTTATGTTACCCACACAGAACTTCAGACAAAGAAACTCTCAAATGCAAAATAAGTAGAACACTGAAGAAATTCACTGGATTAACACTGAATTTCACTGAAGAAGTTGACTGGATTAACACAGAAATACAGAGTACAGCAGTGATTAACACAGACTGAGTAAAACAAAGTTGAGTTGATTAACACAAACTGACCTGAGCATTAGAAGCTTAGTACACTCTTACTACAACACAAATTAACTTGGGCATTAACACAAATTAACTTGGGATAAACTGGAGCACTCTGAACTTTCTGAAACTCTCATCACTGCAACAAGACAAGAGTTCTGAAACTCTGAACTTTCTGAACCTCTAGTCCTCGTCGGATGACAGGTCGATGTACTCTGTGACCGGGCGGCTGCAGCTTGGCTCCGGACCATGGCTAACATGCACTGGTGCCTTCCTCGCGGCTGCAGCCTGCCTCCGGACCATGGCGTCGCGCGCCGCACTGTGGTATGCGACGGCCTGCCGCACTCTAGCTGCGTCTGATGCCTGAACATCTACGCGGAGCCCCAAGACTTCTTGGCACTCGTCGACGGTGAACCTGCGAGTGGATTCTTCCCTCGCTGCAGTTTCATTGGAGATGGCAACGACACGTCTGTCGATGGCCGCTTGCAGGTCACGGCTGGCATGTTCCCTGCGGACTGTGCCGTACGAATTCACTAGGGCAGTCTGCTGATCAATGGCGGGCACCACGGCTGGGAGCGGCTGCTGCTCGGGCTAGAGGGGAGCGTGCTCCCATGGCTCAGGCTGGAGGGGAGCGTGCTCACATGGCTCGGACTCGGGCATGGTAGGAGAGGGATTGGGCGGCGGAGCAGGGGTGGAAGAGGAACGAGGACGTGTGACGTGATCCCATGTCCCGTTGATTGTTGCCCAGGTGGTGATGAGCTTGCGCACCATTTGTGTCAGGTGGTGATGAGCTTGCGCAGGGAAGAGGTGGCTCGAGTTTGGCCATGGTGACCATGGCTTTTGTAGAGGCCGAGAGGCGATGGCGGGAAGAGGCAAAGGCGGGAAGAGGCGTTGGCGGGAAGCGGCGTTGGCGGGAAGAGGCGAAGGCGGGAAGCGGCGATGGCCCACCGGCGTACGGGTGGTGTCGTGCGCCGTTCTGTTTGGCCGGAGGTGGTAGACGATGCAGTGTCCGTTGATTTCTGATCGAACGACTAGTAAGGTTTAGCTATATATACAAATTGTAAGGTTGGCAGCATATGCTTGATATCCTCTCATAGCCTACTGGTACGATCCCCACTGTCACAAGCACCAGATACTGGGTTCGAGTCCCAGTATCAGACCAAAAAAATTGAATAATTTTTCTGCATATTTAGTACTGCAAATGCAAATGCAAATAGATAATAGTAGTATCATATTTGTTCTCAATTTTTCAGCCTATTTAGTACTGCAAATGCAAATGCAAACTTGTAGATACATAATTTGCAGCCTCATATAGCATGAACAAATATGAAGATCAACAGCATTTTCAACCTCATATAGCATGAACATTTTTTTTCAGATGAACAACTTGGCTCCATATAGCATGACAGATATGAAGATCAACAACATAATCATTGTGCACCATGCATGATAGATATATGACAGGCAAAATGAAGGTCCACCATGACCTAACTGACTACCAGTGCATTACAAAACATGTTTTGTTGCAAGGTTGCAGTTCATACATGAACTGGGATATTTTTTGCAGTTCAGCTATGAACTAATAGAGCAACTAAACTAATTTTCTGGAGTCCTAGGGGCATTCTGTGTCACTGGAATCTCCTCATTCAAGTCTGGTATGGCATTCCTTGCTCCATCTTGTCCAAACATCAACTGCCACATAGCATAATCTTCAGCTCTTCTCCCTTTTGCACCAGCTCCTCCCCCTGCTGCTTTTGGGCCTCTTCCAGCTCTACCTCCTCTTCCAGCTCTACCTCCTCTTGCACCAGCTCTTCCAGCAGCTCTTCCACCAGTCCTTCCACTACTTCTTCCACCACCTCTTGATTTCTTCACTGCTCTTCCTACATTGGCACTTGTTCCAGGCTCATCTGCATTTGAAAAGTATAGTAAATTAAGTACATGCAAATAGTCAGGACCAACACTTGTGATTTCAGTTAAACAGTCAATACCTGCATTTGGTACCACTTGTGTTGTTGCCCTTCTCTTGCCCCTGCTTGCCATAGTTGTTCTTCCTCTAACAGTTGCAGTAGTATTTGTTCTTCTTTGTGGAATCAAATCTCTGGCATCAGCTACAAAATTGGATTCCTCTGGGAGAGGTCTAGGTGGCACCACGCTTGTAAGATGAGCCCTCTCCTGCAACATAAAGTGCAACAGTAAGTGAAACATGCATGTTGCTTGTGTCATTGACATCCAGTGAAATGCAAATTAGTACCTCTTGTCCCATTGTGTACACCATGATGCTCCTATCATTGATTGGATCTAGCCTATGATTGATGTGATGAGGCAGTATATCCTACACATGACAATTAAGTCACACAATGAAGTAAAGTGCAATGAAATGCTGGTATAATAATATGCACTAACCTGGATAATTTCAGGGCATGCAAACTCATCTTCCTCTTCCTCTTCAACTTGTGGCTCCTGCATTTGCCTTTCCATGTATTTTCCATGACCCCTTTTCTTGTAATCATCTTTTCCATAAACTGAACAGTGCATTGCCACACCCTTCTTATTGAGATAAACTGTGCCATCATTCTTCTTCTTCTCTTCTGGAGTTTTCCTCCTCTTTGTGGTTGGCCTTCCCATGACCTTAGTAAACAAGGGAGGATGGATGTACATTCCATTTAGCTTCTCCAGTGGGTCCTGTCTCTGAGAGGCATGATATTGTGACCATAGGCTTTCAGATAAGTTTCTATGGTGCAACATTTGTGCACCAGCTCCTCAGGGTCTATCCTCTCGGCCCTACAAACAACTATAACATGTGGACAAAGGATTCCACTCAACCCCCAGCTCTTGCAATCACAAGTTCTACCAATGATATCAACTATATATGAGTTGGGTCCAGATTGCACATGATAAATGCCATTGCTAGCATCTCTTGGAAAACAGTTACCACTCAACTCTGCATTCTTTTCTAACTTCTTTCTAATCTTTGGACAGATTCTTCCAGTCCACTTTTCCACTGCCTCCCTATGCTTGCTAGCAAGTCTTAATGAAAGTTTTCCCAAGATACACTCTAACATGGATATAATGCACATACCCCTGGCATCTAGTATGTAGCTGCAATGTATTTAAAACAGTTGTATAAGTAAATCAGTTGTATGTAGTTGCAAAGTATTTAAATGAGCAATTCACTCATCAATGAAAGCATCAAGGGAAATTAAAGAAGAACTGAGGATGTACCTATTGAAGACCTCAGACATGTTGTTCAAGAGGATATCACACTTGGGGAAGTCACTAAAGAAGTTCTTAACCCATTGGTTAGGTGCTTTGTCCTCAAGCCAGTTGTAAGCTTCAATGCTGGCCTCTTTCATTTTCTCCATGTTTTGTGTCCACTTTGGCAAATTTGTTGATCTTGCCATGGCCCACAAAAGGTTTTTCAGTGTCTCCCCTTTGAACTTCTTCTGAAAGTTCTGGTATAAGTGCCTAACACAAAGTCACACATAAGCACACATGAAGAAGCACAGTTCTACAGAGCACATGTACACATGAAGAAGCACACATTTGCATTACCTTTTGCTTGTCACTCATGATAGTATATGGGCATGTGTTCACAATGTTGAGATCATTCTTAAGTGTTGTCAAGAACCATTCCCATGTATAAGTAGACTCCACTTCCACCAAACCCATAGCAATAGGAAATATGCAGTCATTTGGGTCTATGCCCACTGCTGTCAGTAGCTGGCCTTTGTACTTGCTCTTCAAGTGGCAGCTATCCAGAAATATTATAGGCCTACATCCCTTTAGAAACCCTCTCTTGCAAGCATCATAGGACCAATACAGTGATGACAAATGGTCCTTTGGGAGTGCATCATCTTTCCCCTTCACCTTGGTTGTTTTGACAATAAATTTGCTCCCAGGATTTCACCTTCTTAGTTATTGACCATAATCCGTATTGTTCTGCTTCATCTCCATGGATGATAGCAACTGCTGCCTTTCTAGCTCTTCCCAGTTTCATTTTATTGGGCATCAACTTAAACTCTCTCTACACTTTGTTCCCAAATGTTGTGAGGTCCATTTTTTGGTTGTCTCTAAACTCATTAATGAATTTCTGTGTCAGAATCTTAACAGTCAGACACTTGGAATCAACGTGTTTCTGGCATGTGTGATTGTCATTGTACTGCCTTATCACAATGCTTCCAGTCCTATTGTCCTTTTAAGCTTTAAGCAGCCAAGGGCATCCCTAAGAACACACTGCATTAAGCCTCTCACTCTCATTTCTTGGTTTGAAAATTTCGACTCTGTTCCTCACAGTGTATGCATCCAATGCCATCCTCAGCTCTTTCATGTCACCAAACACAAGCCCTACTCTGAACACTGGATTGTTCATGTCAACTTCTGGATTGTAAGCCCTAAATGTGTACTGCAGTTTCTCAAGTTCTGCTTTGGACAAGTTTAGATCATCATCATCTAAAGGATCATCTTCTGGTACATATCCTTCCTGCTCATTGTAGTCACCAACTTCTGCATCTACATTCTCAAGGAATAGATCATCATCCATATCTTCCACATCATAATCACTCTCATCAAAATCTGAATCAGTTTCCTCTCCTTGCTCTGTTCTTGCTGTGCCATCTCCTGCCTCTCCATTATCTTCTTCCTCTCCTGCCTCTCCATTAGGTTCTTCCTCTCCTGCCTCTCCATTATCTTCTTCCTCTCCTGCCTCTCCATTATCTTCTTCCCCTATTCCTTCAGCAGACCCTGGCTGTTTCCTGGGAGTAATTACCCTTGGCAGAGGGGGGCCATCAATGATCACATCATCATATAATGTTCTGATCTTATTATCTTCATCCACTATCAATAGCAAAGTCTTTGCTTCTTTGCTTGCATTGACCATAGCAGCAATCACCTCTTCAGTATCCACATAAACAAGACCATCCACAATGTCTTTGCCTTGTAAGCACCAATAGACTTGCAGATCTGGGAAACCATGTGAGTAATCCAACTTGTCCAGACAGTAATCCAACGTTACCTGGTAAGGGTCGGCTTCCATAGCTTGGATTGAGTTGGGAGCACTACTTGTCTACATCGGCCCCGTCGGGTAAGATTATCGATGGTGTCTTGTGCAAGACGAGGGCAGACGTGGTGATTAGAAAGTTCTGGGTAATTTCTCCTTTACAAAATTAAAAATCTTCAACTAGCTAGTTATTAATTGTACTAATCAATATTGTCTCATTTGATTGCAGGCATTCTACAGGTGTGAGGAGGGATACGAGGAGGAGGCGGCAAATGTTATCGATAACGTCTGCAAGCGCCTACTACAGAACTTATGGTACGAGGCTCGGGTGCAGGCTGTTCGAGACTACTACACCTCGCGTGGTATCAAGAAGACCAAGCCGGCATGCCGCGAGAAGTTCTTAAGTAAGGAGGAGTACATGAAGGTAATTCTTAATTAAGTCCTTGTACTTTACTTCCTTCATTTAGTAATTCATAGCCGTAGCGCTCAAGTTTCTATTTCCTAACTTAGGCCCCTCCGAGATGGTGTGCGGATCGGATGGATTGTTGGGAGGTGTTGGTCAATGAGTGGTGCTCAAAAGAATGGCTAGCCCTCCACAACAAGGCCAAGGACAAACATGCCCAAATGGAAGGTGTGCCACACCATCAAGGCAGCTCCAACTTATCAGTACAGGCGAAACTGGGTATGTGGTTTGCTTCATGATTCATGCAATTCGTTTGTCATGCTAGCTTCAGCCCTTTAATTACTAATTTACTTTGTTTCTCTCTTTCAGACATGCTACAATAAGGCGGATAAGGTGCCAGAGGTGTACGACCTGTATGCCATGGCCCACACTGGCTCTTACAAGAAAGTCAAGTCATTCTCTATGTCTGACCTCGATGATCCAAAAAACTTCACCAACATCTCCTCCCACGACAAGCTTGTGAGATATAGAGATGAGGAGAAGGCGAGGAAAGGAGAGGACTTTAACCTGAGCCAAGGTCCCATTGATACAGAGCTACTGATGATATCTGGTGGTGGGAGGTCCCATGGCTCCATAGCCATGGGAGATGGACTTATATGTTGTCCTAGCACTCTCCCAGAGATCAAGGCGCGTTAGTCGAGCTCCGTTCCTAAGATAAGGCCTCGTGAACGGCCAGTCCAACTCCCCTTCAAGGTTAGTTAGACGTACTCAGCTATCTTTCTTCATTACATTGCATGCGCTTCCATCAATGATTACAAATGGTAACGAGGAGCGGTGTTGCAGGCTGCTAAACAGAGTAAGAGAGATAGAACGGAGAAACTTCTGGCGGAGGCGGCGGAGAGGCAGCGGGAGTTGGAGGAGAGGACGACAAAGATGTTGGAGGAGGAGAGGGCACGGAATGACATGCAGGCAAGGGCCATGTACGAGCTCCTTGTGGTAAGTTTATTCTACACATTAGCCAAAACATTCATGTAGTGTTTGTCTCATTACTAACTAGTATGACTGAGTCGTCAAAACCAAATGTGCAGTCTGTGTGCGAGAAGTCCGGTCAGACCGCTCCGCTGATGCCAGTGATTGCTCCTGGGACCACGGTGAGTTTAATTTGAATGGACATTACTTGCTAGTCTTAACATTTGAGTGTCATCATGCTAACGAGACATTGGAAATGATCTTTGGTGTAGCGTAATTCCAGACAATCATCGCACGATCCTTCTCCAGCTACCGGCAAGAGCCACCCCGCTACTACACCTCCATAATCACGGTAAGTGTCTCTAGTGTTTTGCTTAACAAATGCATAAAGACCTAGACTTAGCTTTATTTCCTCCAATATGCTTACCATAATGACCTAGAGTTAGCTTCTTTTCCTCCAAAATGACTTAATAAGCTTAGTGACCTCCAAAACCATCCATTTTACCTAAGTTAGCTCTAAAACGATTTGTACTTAGCTTACTTATGTCAAAAATTGCATAATTATCTTAGTTAGCTCATAAACGATCCATTTTACCTAAGTTAGCTGTAAAATAACCCATTTTACCTTAGTTAGCTTATAAATGATCCAGTTTATCCAGGTTAGCTCTAAAATGACCCATTTTACCTAGATTAGCTCCTAAATGATCCATTTTACCTACGTTAGCTTTAAAATGACCCATTTCACCTAGGTTAGCTCCAAAATGACCCATCTTACCTAGGTTAGCTCCAAATTGGCCCATCACACCTAGGTTAGCTCTAAAATGATGCTTTTTACTAAGTTAGCTCACAAACGATCCATTTCAACCAAGTTAGCTCATAAACGATCCATTTCACCTAAGTTAGCTAAAAACGATCCATTTCACCTAAATTAGCTCTTAAATGATCCATTTCACCTAAGTTAGCTAAAAAACGATCCATTTCACCTTAGTTAGCTCAAAAACGATCCATTTCACCTGAGTTAGCTCATAAATGACCCATTTCAACTAAGTTAGCTCATAAATGATCCATTTCACCTAAGTTAGCTAAAAAACGATCCATTTCAACTTAGTTAGCTCATATATGATCCATTTCACCTAAGTTAGCTCATAAATGACATATACTTCTGGTTCTAGTCTTCTTCTTGTTCTAGTATTCTTCTTCTAGTCACCTATTTCTAACTTTCTTATTTGCCATTTTGCATATTTCATTCACTCCATGGAAGCTAGCTTGCTATGATGGAGTGCTTGTTTTTTCTTTGATGAAACTTTGCATTGTATCTAGCTTGCTATGATGGATGGAACAATGTGTATGGATGGAACTTGATGGATGGAACTTGCATTGTAATATGTATATGGATGGAACAATGTGTATGGATGGAACTTGATGGAACTTGCTTATGTATGAATGGATGAAACTTAATTATGTGCTGGATATGTGATATGTTTGCTGTTAAATAGCCCTGTGAAATATATCTATATATGTCATACATATTTGCTGTGAAAATTGTTGGATTAAAAAAACAGAAAAAAGAGCCAATATACAGGCTCTTTGCCGTCTGCCACCGACGGTAATGGGCTCTTTGCCGTCAGCCGCGGACGGCAAAGAAGCCACGTGGCAGCCAACTGTGCTTCCTGGGAGCTGACCCATTTGGTCAGTTTGCCTACAGTGGCAGACGGCAAAGAGTAAATAATTTTGCCGCCAGCGGCGGACGGCAAAGGCCTGCCGTTAGCCACCTAACGGACTAACAGCGGAATTTTTGCCGTCTGCTTTCTTTGCTGTCTGCTGCTGATGGCAAAGGCCCCTTTGCCGTCAGCCGCGTAAAGCGGACGGCAAAGTAGCTGTTTGCCGGACCTTACGTTGCCGGAGCCTTTTGCCGTCCGCCATTCAGGCCTTTGCTGTCCGCCGTGGCAGACGACAAAGTAGCTGATTCCTGTAGTGTACCTTAGCACCCAGAAGGCTCAACGACCATACTATTCCACTGATTCCTAGAGCAAGACCAGTGTCTGTGAGGCCTTACAGAATTGCTCCTCATTCAAAGGATGAGTTGGAGAAACAAATAAAAGAACTGTTGGGCTCAGGAATGATCAGACATAGCAACAGTGAGTTTTCTTCTCCTGTGTTGCTTGTCAAGAAAAAAGAGGAGGGCACTTGGAGGATGGTGATTGATTACAGACACCTTATTGCTATTACATTGAAAAGCAAGTACCCAATTCCTGTTATAGATGAACGTCTGGACGAATTAGCAAGAGCTTGTTGGTTTTCTAAGCTGGATCTAAAAGCTGGTTATTACCAAATCAGGTTAGCACCAGGAGAAGATTACAAAATAGCCTTTCAAACTCATAATGGACATTATGAATTTAATGTGATGGGCATGGGGCTGTCAGGAGCACCAGGGACATTTCAAGGAACAATGAATTATGATCTCTCCCCTGTTTTGAGGAAATGTGTATTAGTGTTCTTTGATGATTTTTGGTCTTCAGTAAGACCCTGAGAGAGAATTGGGAGCATTTGGATGATGTGTTATCTATTCTGCATAGAGAACAGTGGAAGGTGAAGATGTCTAAGTGTGATTTTGCTCAACCTAAGATAGCATACCTGGGGCATGTTATTTCAGCAGAGGGGGTTTCTACTAACCCTGATAAAATAGTAGTTGTCCAACAATGGCCTGTTCCCAAGAATGTGAAAGAGGTGAGAGGATTCCTTGGGCTCAGTGGTTATTACAGGAAGTTTATTAAGCATTATGGGATTATTGCAAGGCCACTGACTGATCTGCTTAAGAAGGGTATTCCTTTTGTCTGGATCAGCATAACAAATGAAGCTTTTGTAACACTGAAACAAGCACTGGTGTCTGCTCCTGTCCTGGCTTTACCGGATTTTACTAAACCTTTCATGATTGAGTCTGATGCTTGTGAGTATGGTATTGGGGCAGTGCTCATGCAACAGGGGCACCCACTAGCATTTGTCAGTAAAACATTGGGGCCCAAAAACAGAGCTCTCTTAGTTTATGAGAAGGAGTATTTGGCTATACTATTAGCAGTGGATAAATGGAGGCCTTATCTGCAGGTACATCACTTTACTATCAAAATAGATCAAAGAAGTTTGGCTCATCTGCAAGATCAAATATTGCACACAGTATGGAAACAGAAGTGTCTCACTAAACTATTGGGACTGAACTACCAAATTCAGTACTAACAAGGTTCAGACAATACTGCAGCTGATGCATTGTCTAGAAGACCACCAGATCAGTCTCAACTGTTATGCATATCCAATAGTCAACCTGCTTGGTTGCTTAAAATCATAGAGAGTTATCAGCAGGATGAGAAAGCTTTGGCTATAATATAGCAACTAGCTATCCAGCCAGCATCTAAACCCCCCTACAGTTTAGTAAATGGGTTACTGAAATACAAGCAGAGCATATGGGTGGGTCCTGTTCCTACCTTGCACCAGAAATTTTTTGCAGCCTTCCATGATAGTCAATTGGGTGGTCATTCAGGTTTTCCAGTTACATACAAGAGAATTCATGCTCTGTTTTCTTGGCATGGTATGAGGAAGTTCATTTTGTCTCAGGTGTAGTCCTGTTTGTTGTGTCACAAAGCTAAGCCAGAGAGAGTCCCTTATCCTGGATTATTATCTCCACTGCCAGTACCACACCAAGCTTGGGATACTATTTCCATGGATTTCATTAGTGGTCTCCCTCAGTCTTCTCAATTTAACTGCATTCTGGTAGTAATTGATAAGTTTTCCAAGTATGGCCATTTTATTCCGCTGAGACATCCTTTCAATGCTCAGAAAGTGGCAGAAGTGTTTTGGATAATGTGTATACATTACATGGCATGCCAAAGTTTATTATCTCTGATAGAGATCCAATATTCCCTAGCCAATTCTGGAAACTGTTGGTTGCTAGAACTGGAACTCAGTTGAACATGAGCACAACAAATCATCCTGAGACAGATGGGCAGACTGAAAGGGTTAACCAGCAAGTGGAGTGTTATCTCAGGTGCTTCATTAGTGCTCAACCTCATAAATGGAGTAAGTGGTTGTCCTTGTGTGAGTTTTGGTATAATTCTAATTGGCATTCTGCTCTAGGGAAGTCTCCCTTTGAAATACTATATGGGTACACTCCAAGATATTTTGGTATTAGTGAGTCTGATACAATTGCACCAGTAGAGATGCAAGAGTGGTTGGAATCTCATCAAACTATTACAGAGACATCTAGACAACACTTGCTGAGAGCACAACACTGCATGAAGAGCCAAGCTGACAAGCACAGACCTGACAGAAGTTTTGACATTGGAGACCAGGTGTTTTTGAAGATGCAACCATATGCTCAACTGTCGTTGTATTCCAGGGCGAACCATAAACTTGCAGTTTTATGGGCCATTTCAAGTTGTGGAAAAAATTGGGGACAAGGCATACAAGTTGGATCTTCCTGCTACCAGCCGTTTGCATCCTGTGTTTCATGGTTCACAACTGAAGAGATTTCTACCGCGGGAAGCTGTGGTCAGTCAATCATTGCCTACACCCCAAGCTGCGCTTCAGTCCAAGTGTTGCAGCACATAGTCTGTCAGGTGGGTCACCGCACTATCTTCAGAGGACTGGTTTAGTGGTCAGAATCTTCCCCAACTGATGCCACTTGGGAAGATTTGGAGTTCTTAAAGCAACAATTTCCCCGTGCTCCGGCTTGGGGACAAGCCGGCTCTCAAGGAGGGAGGATTGTCAGCGACGCACGGGCACAGAACACTGAAGATCGTCATCAGGCGACAACAGGTTCAGATACTGTTCATGAGCCGACAAGCAAGGAAGCAACAGCAAGGAACCAGGCCTCGAGCGGGCCCGCGGCGCGGCCCACTCGACCCAAGACGAAGCCCAGATGGAACAATGGCCCAGAATGGGTTCGGTAGTTAAATATCACTGTATAACGTTCGAATTGCCTCGGCTTGGACTTGGACGGCGGTTGCGGCCGATTGTAATTGACTTGTAGCTGTGAGGAGGGTTGGGAGGAAAAATACACGCTACCGAATTCCCCATTTCGCCATGAACCCTAGTTGCTAGTTGTAGATCGATCGAGGCCGTTACACTCCAGGATTCATCTTCGCATGTCCATTGGGACAGCGAAACTAGGGTTCCCAGATGTGGGATATTTTTTGTACTCTAGCCTCAGCTACACCGCATCGGTGTTTGCTCTAGTGTCGTTAGGAAGCATAGAGGAGGTGTGTAGGAGTTGGTAGGCAGTGGTTGCTTTCCTTCATGACAACGATGCTAGCGGTCCGAGGAGGATGGGCGGGGCGGTGCATGGTTAGTGGATCAAGACGATTCTCATTCGATGCAGTCGGGCAGAGCAGCTAGCTCTGAATGGAGCAGTCCAAGGTTGAAAAGTTGGACATGTGATTCGGGAAGCAAAAAAAAAAAAAACAATAATACCCAACCCATGAAACCAACAGGCTAGCTATATAAATAAAATATGTCACTATGGTTGGTAGCTCTTATAGCAAATATACTCATGGGTAGAATAAACTGGACATGTGGTGAGGTGGTAACAACAACACCCGACCCATAAATACAACTTTGAATCACTCGTTTGTAACTACCTACACGTAGTCCCATTGAGTATAGAAGGTGAACACGCAAAACTGCACCACTAAAATGTAAACTTGTCCATCTTTTGTTTGTTGTCGCTCAGTGGGTGGGTGGAGATATGACAGTTTGGTCTACAAGGACTATGAACACTGCTAGGCATGGGATGCACTAGGAATATGAGTTCATGTTGAGAGTGTGTACATGAGCTGATTCAGCGTGATTCCTTCATGCCTTCCCTCCTGCTAAGCTCTCCTTCTCCTCCTCCCTCCTAGTGCGTCCGACCTCCTCATCTGTCGCTCGACTTGCCATCGACCCCTAGCACGCCTCCATCCTTCACCATTTGCCCCCATGTCCCATATCCACTAGCAGGCGTCGGCTGCGTTTGGCGAGGGAGGGCGAGATGCGGTGAGATGCAGAGTGGGGGAGATGGAGGCAGTGGAATGCAAGCGTTGTCATTCTTGGTGATGTGCAAGCCATGACCTCGATCTTCTATTGAAGGGGCGGACAAGACGGAGGCATTGTTGTGGAAGAAATCAAGAGGAAGCGTCAACACTGACGGGTTCATGTGTCAGTAACCAAAGGCAGCAGCATAGTCATGGAGTACAGGACGTCAACTCCAACGGTGCCGGTAGCAACGACATGAGGTGGGTGACTTGACCAGCGCAACATTCTTATGTAATTAATTTAGACATTCAGGAAAGAATCAGAAGTCTTGATCTTTCCATCCATGCATGTATATTAGTATTATTTAGACATTCTTGTTTTTTATACACACACACACACACACACACATAATCCCGCACACAGCACAGAGATTGCTGCATGATCCCCAGAGAGAACCAATCACGCAGCTCTCACTTTTTGGCTTGCGAATTTAGCCATGAACAACACACATGCAATGTAGAAGCTCATCGACTAGCTAGATTAGCTTCTACTCATGTTTGGTTTCTTGAGTCTCATGTAGACATATGTATCCCCGTGAACTTTATTACTCGAAATAAAATTTATTATTTATCTAAGAACATTTTGAGACAGCATTAAATTCTCAACACCAAAATGAGCCAACATAAGATGCAGCTAGTTTTCTTTTCTCAAGATAGCTAAACATGAATTTATTTTTCCTAAAAAAAATGCTAAGCGCAAATATTTTCAAGTAAATTTCCTTCAAGGAAAGTACAAAAGAGATAAATTTGGCAGTGCAACAAAATATGGGTTTTCTAATATTTATCTTGACTAAAGAGGAGCCGGTGGTCATGGTCAGTGTCACGACCATTCCACAGTACTATTCCTCTACTCCTAAACTTGAACCGACATGTGGGCATGCTCCCCCATTCCTCGCAAACATTTTGTCTACCATTTTCCTGGCATCTGCCAACCACTTGAGCAATAGTAGGTTTAAATATATTTTTATATTACTACTAACATGTGAATATATAAATGGTCAAATTTGTACCATGGATACTTTAGCCATATCCAGAACACCATCTATATAATGAAGACAATAATTTCCATAGATCTTCCGTGACATTGGTTTTGCATCATGAGAGTATAGTGATATACTAATTAGGTTTACCAACTCCTATGAATCTTCCAGGACATGGTTGATTCAAATCTTATTGTGAAACTATTATTCTAAACGTTGTCACAAAAGTTATGTCTTCACGCTGCTGGAAGCATCGGCCAAGACAGAAACTTTCTTGGATTGAGTAGAAATAGGCCTAGCAAAGATGGTGTCTCACGCTCTTTTCCCCCATAGCATTTTTATTGAGAAAAAGGCGAAAACATAGACGCTCGGTCTCCCCCCGCCTTCCGTTGGCGAGGCCATGGGTCCCCACTCCCTCCCTCTAGCATTCTAGGAGTACGAGGAGGAGGCATTGGTCTCCCGGTGGTGTAGATAAGGGCAATGTACAATGGTGTCATATGTATACAGATGCCCCATGACAAAAAATAGTTTGAGGCTATCATTAGTGGACCTCATTAAAAAATAGAAAATAAAGACTCTAATACACATACATCTCTACTTTTCACTCCAACCTTTTCAGCTTTTGACACAGGACCACATTTTCTCTCTTCAAGCACCCGCCTCTTGCAGAGGATCCCACTTCCCAATTCAAACCAACTTTATTTGTTGTCCGATTCTACATGGCATGTGAGGCATTACCATAGGGCTATGCATTGTACGTGCCCTAAGTTTAAGATGTGTCTCGCGTCTGTGTTACAATAGGCAGTGGTGCATAGAATAATATTTCCCCAACCCCTGCACCATCGTGACGGCGCTCCTCGTGATGATGGTGCTGAGTTCTTTGGGAGTCATCGTCTGCCGGTCTCTTGGTGCGAAGGTTTTGAGCTATGGAGTTTTTGTCCTCTAGCCTCAACTGTGTCGCATCGGCATCCGAATCCCATTTGTAAGCTTAGAGGAGATATACAATAGTTGGTAGGCAATAGTCACTTTCCTCCTTGGCGATGACGCTGGCGGTCTTAAGGGGTAGGTGGAGAGGTGCAATACTAATGTATCTAGGAGGCATACCTAACGATTCTCCTTCGATGCAGTCGTGTAGAGGAGCGGGTCTGAGTGGAGAAATCCAAGGTTAAATAATTGGACATGCAGTTGGGAAAGCAAAAAATCAATAATACCCCGACCATAAAAACAACTTGCGAGCTATCTAAATAAAGGTTTGGTAGCTCTTAGAGAAATTGTACTCATCAGTAGAATAATTGAATATGTGGTTGGTGGGATAGTAAATATAAACAACACCCGGTCCATAAATAAAAATAAGCACTCCTTTGCAACCACCTACACATAGTCCGAGTGAGCATATAAGGGAACACTCAGAGCTGCATCGCAAAAATGTAAGCTCGCCTATCATTTGGTTGTTGCCGATCAATGGATATATAGAGAAATGACACTAGTTTGTTCTACGAGGACTATGATCAGTACTAGGCATGGGATGCGGTAGGAATATGAGTTCAAGCTGAGAGCATGTACATGAGATGATTCAGAGACGTTTTGCTACAAGTGATAGCTGACCAACTTTCTCTACTACATGCATGGTGATTGCAACGTGTTGTGTTTCTACGTAGAGCTAGCATCAGACTAAGTGGTCGTGGATTGCTTGTCTCAAGGGAGAAATGGAATGAATATAGTGCCTCTCGCCCTATCGAGAAAAATAAAGCCTGAATTAAAACTAAGTTTTAAACTTGGGTGTTAGCAAGAGCAAAAGACCTAACAACAATAATCTTGTGAGACTAGCTTTTCGGTCTTTCATAAATATTAGCAACTCTCCATATTCAATGAAACATACAGATTAGCAACTTTCCAATAAAAGAATGCATTGTTTGTTTTTTGTCCAAATAGGGAAATTCCCTAGTTTTGAATGAAAAACTGAGCCCTAACTAGCGATTGGAACCACATACAACACATCCACAAACAAAATCGTTCTTTCAGATACCTTCATAATCTAAATGATAAAGAAAATCAAAAACCACTGACGTATTCATCAACTCATATTCATCCAGCACTGGAGAGCGGGATGTTAATGTTTCCCAATAAAGCGCAAAGTATAGAAGCCGGAAACTATACAAACGCAATAGAAACATATGGACAGTTTGCTCTGCCTTTGTAATGGTAAAGTTGCACAAGGAAGCAAGGTCACTATCACAGCATGTCTAATGACTTGCTTCATGCGTCAACTCTGAGTGCTTTACAAGTTAGCCCGGGGCTCGACACCTACTCCTTCTCGGCTTAAGTCACAGCCCGTGGCAAGGCCTCAATGTCAATGGATTCCATCTCCAAAGGTAGGAGGCTACCGGTGTTAGCTTTCCTATCAAAGTTGTGGGCTCACATGACATCAATGCCAGAGATGAAAGCCTCCATGTACATCATCTGCATTAGCTTGTTGAGCTTTCCCAAATCTCCCCATCCATTCCTGCTACGACAGATATAAACTCCATATGAGGATACCATCGAAATAGGCTTTCACCTCGCTTTATAAATAAAGCCAACATCCATACAACCAGTTCACGAGTAACAAAGCAGCAAATACAGTTGGGGTAACAACACAATCACGTCCAAAGAAAGCATAAAGGAAATAAGGAAAAAAACCACCTAGTGGTAGCAGGCTCAATGGCTCTACGGAGAGGAGAGACAGTGGGCGGTAGTCAGAAACGCATCCAGCATGAGCCTAAGACGATCGCGGTTCCACGTTGTCTACATAACAGGTGCTAGTGATGCAAAAAAGCAAGGAATTTGAAGAACAAGTTAGATACCTATCAAGGGAAGACCCTCTCAATCACCATTTTATTACGCGTGATCCACCACGACCATGAAATCGCAGCAAATATAAGTCGAAATAAGCGGCATTGCCGCCCAGTTTTGTTAGCTCTGCTTTCTAGGAACCCTGCAAGCCTCCCAGTCAGGCCCGAGGGCATAGAGGACGAAAGACCAAAGGGCACGTTGATGGTTTCCGTGATAAGGGGTTACTAACCACATCGGCTTCCAGAGGACGTGGGTTGGGCCGAGGATGACGATGCCATAGACCTAGGTAGGGTCATAGGCCTGACCTATACGCCCCACCCCAGGTCACTATCCTAGAAGCAAAGACATTGAAAGCACAACAAGAAGTATCAACTGAAGCCATCAAGTGCAATCCACTCGACCAGTCATCTCACTCGGATATGATGAGGACATGACTACCTTGGATACGACCAAAAATATTGCATACATGCATATTTGTCAGGTGATTTCTAGTGCAAACTATTCAATAATCTATTTATGTTATCCAGAACAATAATACTTCACACACTTTTGTGTTTTGTCTAATTGCAGGTGTATGGGACATTTGTACAATTCACATATGAAGATAAGGGAGAAAGAGATGTTTACTTGTTGTTCAAAAAGTTCTCTCACGTCACTTTTGGGCCAAGAGAAGATAGAGTCCAAGTCTCTCACGTTCTGGATTCAGATTCGGACTGCACAGACATACCTGACTCAGAACGCCAACAACTTTTTCATACGGACTCCAAATTGGGTGATTCTTTTTTTGTTGGAATCTAGATTTTGTGCTATTTCCAGCCCAATTGGATTCACCTTCAAATTCGCCCGGAGTGTTTAGATATCGATGAAACAATCAGACGCTACAGCAGAATCCGAGTCAAACAACAAGTCCAAAGGTGTTGCATCACCTCCACTTGGGCCCATGAGCCTTGTACGACCTAGGGTTGGTTTTAGGATGCCTTGGGACGTTCTCCCACCTCCTTGGCCGCCACCCCTTCCTCCTATATAAGTAGATCCATCTAGTAGATTTTTCCTTGGGATTTGTTTAGTTAAAAGTTAGCCTTTGCAACTTTGTGTATTTTGTTTGTGTCCAACGACCAGACCAAGACCGCTTACGGATCCCCACCTTTATCAATACTTCATCTATATTCGCAATATTCAGATTGCTTTATCATATTCTTGCTTGTTCTTTGATTGCTTGCAGGAATAGACCTTCGTGGTCAGGTTGATTGTGCTTCGGCGTGGTCAATAACCTCTCGGAGTTGGTTTAGCGATTGCTAAGGCGCAACGTCGTGCACGTTTGTAGTCAGATCATCAAAGCCGTCTCCAGCAAATCGATAATTATCATCTTATCGAAAGATCGGGACACCTGCGACTCTATCAAGTGGTATCAGTTTTCAGGTTGCTCGGTGAGAATTTCCAGTTTTCCCTAGATTAGATTTATTTTCTTAGCTATTATCCAAGAAAAAGCTACAAAAAAGTTAGATCTATTCATCCTTTGTCCAAGCCAGTCTGAGCCTTTACAATTTTCTTTTCATTGTTTGCATTATTGAATTATTTGTTGCATCGCCGTGTCGAGTTGCTGGTCTTAGTGTCTAGTTCGTTTAGAGTTTCGAATTCTGTTCACATTAGTCACGCCGCCGCTGCATCGTTATCCCTTCCACTGTCCACCACCCATCCATCGAATTCCACCATGTGCTACCCACCATTCATTGTCATAATCATAGTTGAGATCATTCACATCTTCGCTTGATCCAATCTGTATCTTATCTAGTTTGTTTTGGAAAGAGAGAGAGACAAAAAAAGACGAAAAAAAAGAGAGAGCAAAAAGTAAAAAAAAAGTAAAAAAAGAAAGAAAAGGAAAAAAGTGTGAGAAAAAAAGAGAAGAGAAAAAAAATTGAATCTATCTAGACTCAATCTCGTAGTTGAATTCGGACTGGAATATGTTTCGTGCACTGTTCAGTAAAAAAGGCATAACTTCCTCCTACGAACTCCGTTTTGGCTCCACAAGTACTCAAATTAAAGCTAGCGACTAGACGCATCTGAATAGTTTCAAAAACCAGTTCAATATTTGGCATCTCAAAATCAGCTTCTAAATAGGTCTTTTTGCCCTCCAAAGTTCGCGCATACAGTTTGTTCCAGTTTTTCAGCCAGTTTTAGAATTCTTTGACTCCTCATATCAATTTGGAATTGAGTGATTCTTTTTGCATTGGAAAGCTTGAGTTAGTAGCAAACTTTTCAAGAGGAAAGTTGGAGAGAGAGTTGTTATATATCCTTCTTGGCAGTTGTTATTCATCATTATCTTTACTGCCGTTGTGATCTTCACTTATATCTTACTGTCCAGAGCTACTTATCCTTCATTCATGCTAGTTGTGCTATGTCGTGACCTCATTAGTGTTCTAGGCTCGCGTCTCTAGTCCGGTCTAGCCTAGGACCAGCATAGTACCGTCGTTGAGCGTTTATTCAACATTGCATCTTTGAATTGATTATTGCAATCTTTCGCTACCATATATAGCCAACCCAGCTCAACATATTTCTACACCGTGTATACGTACGTTCCCCTAGCAATCACTTTAAACAAGCTTCAGAGTTATTTGACACCGCTGGTTGCCTGTCACCACCTGCCGCATGGTAAGAACTTGTAAGATATTGATATTTGCTTTACTGTGAGCACTTTACAACCACATCCTAGTAGTTCATAGGAACATTATTCTCAAATTTTGTTTCTTGTTTCTACTAATCATGACAGCTTCCAGAGATAGAAGTTCTTGGACGATGGACACATCTTCACCATCACGAGAGTTGAGACAA
Organism: Triticum aestivum; assembly: GCF_018294505.1. Lineage (NCBI taxonomy): Eukaryota > Viridiplantae > Streptophyta > Magnoliopsida > Poales > Poaceae > Triticum > Triticum aestivum. The sequence goes on along the minus strand of NC_057795.1, from coordinate 556,580,200 downwards.
CACACACAAGCATATAGTCAGGTTATGTCTTTACCATCATTTGAGGGTAGATTTAATCCTGCTATTTATCTAGCTTGGGAGCTTGAATTAGAAGAAGTTTTTAGTCACCATGATTTTTCTGAACTTGAGAGAGTACGAGCTACCACTAGAGCATTTACTGGTTTTGCTTCTGTTTGGTGGAGTGTACATTGTAAGAAAAACATTGATAACCAACCCACAACTTGGAAAGTTTTGAAAGCTGTAATGAGACAACAATTTTTTCCTCCTTACTATCATCGTGAATTGCTTCGCAAATTGGAACAATTAAAACAAGGTCGTAACACTGTTCATGCCTACTACCAAGAGTTCAAATCTTATATGCATCATTGTGACATAGAAGAATATGAGGATGATACAATGAATAGATTTTTTTGGTGGTTTGAACCATGATATCCGTGCAAGATTTCACTATATTCCTTGTTGCATTACTGGTATGTATGTTCGCGCTTGTACCTTTGAGAGACAGATATAGGAGGATGCATTGGGTGACTACAACAACAACTATTCCAGTTCATGCTCACCATCGCCGGTTGGTTCCTCCACCGTTGCACCTACTAGAGTAGTCCCACCTCGGATTGTGAGCACGACATTATCTCAAGAGTATGATGCATTGTCAACGTCCGTACCTACATCAACTATGTCTTTGCGACAAGGTAACAGTAAAGGTATTGATGATATAACTTCACATGAGAATGATGCATCCCTAGTTAACTTGAATGAATCATGTGTTGAGTTACCTGTTGATTTGAGTACATCACCTATTTTAGAGAATCTTGATACTGTCATGAATGCCTCATATGATCAAACAACTGAAATACCAACAATTTTGAGTGCACCCATTGAATTAACTATTGATGCAAAAGAACCAATGTTTAATCATTTTGATATGACCTCTAATCTAGGTGATGATTCTGTTCCAATGACTTACTGCATGTTTGCTTATTTAAGCATGTTGTAGCATGTAAATTTGATGCAAGTAAGGTTTATTCACCAATGTTGGGATGGTTTAATGATGAATATTGTCAATCTTTTGATAGGAATAAGAGCTTCACTTATATGTGCAAACTGAGTTGCAATATTTTCATGCCTTCTACTTATGATAATATTTTGGCTTTATATTTTATGGTCTTTGAAAGTTACTCATGTATACATGTGTCATATGTGCAAAAATTAAGGGAAGTAAAAATGGATGACATATACATATACAACATGTATACCTTGTCTCTTTTGTTAGCCACATTTCAGATTAAGCAACGCCGAGGACGGCTTTGTTTTTAAAAAGGGGAGGATGATGAGGACATGACTACCTTGGATACGACAAAAAATATTTCATACATGCATATTTGTCAGGTGATTTCTAGTGCAAACTATTCAATAATCTATTTATGTTATCCAGAACAAATATACTTCACACACTTTTGTGTTTTTTCTAATTGCAGGTGTATGGGACATTTGTACAATTCACATATGAAGATAAGAGAGAAAGAGATGTTTACTTGTTGTTCAAAAAGTTCTCTCACGTCACTTTTGGGCCAAGAGAAGATAGAGTCCAAGTCTCTCACGTTCTGGATTCAGATTCGGACTGCACAAACATACCTGACTCAAAACGCCAATAACTTTTTCATACGGACTCCAAATTGGGTGATTCTTTTTTTGTTGGAATCTAGATTTTGTGCTCTTTCCAACCCAACTGGATTCACCTTCAAATTCATCCGGAGCGTTTAGATATCGATGAAACAATCAGACGCTGCAGCAGAATCCGAGTCAAACAACAAGTCCAAAGGTGTTGCATCACCTCCACTTGGGCCCATGAGCCTTGAACGACCTAGGGTTGGTTTTAGGATTCCTTGGGACGTTCTCCCACCTCCTTGGCTGCCACCCTTCCTCCTATATAAGTAGATCCATCTAGTAGCTTTTTTCTTGGGATTTGTTTAGTTAAAAGTTAGCCATTGCAACTTTGTGTACTTCATTTGTGTCCAACGACCAGACCAAGACCGCTTACGGTTCCCCACCTTTATCAATACTTCATCTATATTCACAATATTCAGATTGCTTTATCATATTTTTGCTTGTTCTTCGATTGCTTGCAGGAATATATACCTTCGTGGTCAGGTTGATTGTGCTTCGGCGTGGTCAATAACCTCTCGGAGTTGGTTTAGCGATTGCTAAGGCGCAATGTCGTGCACGTTTGTAGTTGGATCGTCAAAGACGTCTCCACCAAATCGATAATTATCATCTCATTGAAAGATCGGGACACCTGCGACTCTATCAGGATATTCCCAATTTCACTCGAAATGGATGGAGTCATTCGACCATAAAGGAAACCACTCGGAGTACAGAAGACCTAGAGTCACTCAGGATGGCAACGGTTAGGCATTCACACTGTAGTATTAATGATCATTGATAACACTTTACAGCTGGTGTTATCAGTTACGCCCTACCTTAATGTACAATGAACCCCTGTAACGGAGGATGGCTGGGGTCCTGACGCACTCTATATAAGCCACCCTCCTCCTCTGGGACAAGGGTTCGCACCCCTTGTAACACACACCCATATTCCAGTCGACTGCCTCAGGGCGCCGAGACGTAGGGCTTTTACCTCCTCCGAGAGGGGCCTGGACTCGTAAATTCGTGTGTACAACCTCGCTGTAGCTAGGGCCTCGCCTCCTCATACATACCCCGTATTCTTAATGTCAGACTTAGTACCACGACAGTTGGCGCCTATTGTGAGGCAAAGCGTCTTAGCAACTTCTGGCGAGGTTGCGTTTTCTCGATCTTCATCAACATGGTTTCTAGCGGCGGTTTGATCATGGGACGCGAGTTCTGACTCGACGTGCTCACTTTCGTCGCCGACGACTCCGCCTGGCTCCAGGAAGCCCCCCTCGACGTCGAGGCTCTCCCGATCCGCGGATCGTCGCACTTCCGCGCGAGTGTTTGCGGCGTCCTCCTTCGGCAGCCATCAACCCCGTATCGGTCGGTCCTCGCGTCGCCTTCTCACTCTGTTGGACGTCACCGCAAGCGATCTGGTCAGTCGCGGCTCTAGCGGTGGGTGAAGCATGCGGTGGCTCATCAGACGGCCACCCCCCAAGTCACGACAATCGAGCCCGATGAATTTCACTATGGTCTAGTCGACTTGTCGACTGGCCTTGTAGACACATTTTCCAAGAGCGGGAGTTGTGACCCCGCAGCAGAAGTTCTTATGGTCGACTCCCATCGCAGCCCATGTGCGTTCCACCGCAACACCGGCAACAGTGGCGGCGATGGCCCGTCATTCGGCCACGAGGAGTATGAGCCCCAACCTCTCAACTCGCAGCAGAGGGAAGAGCTGCACCGCCGCAACGTGGAGGCCCTCCAGACCCCATCATAGGGGAAACTGTCGAGGCTCGGGCCTTGGAGGCAGTGCGCCTGGCTACGCTGGCTGAGCGCACTCGTTTGAAGAATCTCCAACATTCTCTCGACGAGCGTGCCCGTCGACTGATCCCCGAGTCCAGTCCACGACATTTGTTTCCGCCTGAACCTCAGGTATTCCGCACTCCGATCCAGAATCTTGCAGCCACTATGCGTATCGCAGAATCTATTCAGTCGTCCCGTTCAGAGGCTAGAAGGGGCTTGGAACAAATCAGAACACTGCTCCGAGCAGCAGGAGAGCTGGACTACGCCGTTTCTCAGTCACGAATTGTATCCACAGCAGGTCGGTAAGGGCATATACTGTTCAGTCGGCAAACAGTCTTGGGTCGCCTTTGCGACGTAAAGATCATGATCACCAGCGAGATCGGCACCTGGGAAGAGCTCATGGAGAGTTTGATTGTGAGTACCCCGTGACTACCATCGAGGGTGCCTTCACCCCTTCCGAGGGATGGGTCGTATGCGCCCCGGCGGTATGACGACAGGCGCCCGTATGGTAATGACCGCAGAGTACCAGTCGACCCAAGAGAGCCTAGGTTCGATGCAAGGTCAGTTCTTGTCCAAAGTTTGGTCGGTCGGAACAAAGCATACAGAGAGTGGTTGGATAGAGACAGGCCCAGTGGAAGCAGGGTCCACGTTTCCGGCCTTGAGTGTTTCGGAAGAGCCATCCGAGCCGCTGAGATCCTCACAACTTCAGATTGGCGACTGGCGTAAGTAAGTTCACAGGAGAGTCAAAGCTCAACACTTGGCTAGAAGACTACCGAGTGGCTGTGCATATCGGTGGCGGCAGCGAGGAGGTGGCCATGAAGCACATCCCTTTGATGCTTGAAGGTTCTGCCAGAGCTTGGCTGAATCAGTTGGCCCCTGGAAGCATTTTCAGTTGGGACAAGTTGGCCCGAGTGTTTACCAAAACATTTGAGGGCACCTGCAAGAGACCTGCTGGTTTGTCGGAGTTGCAGCATTGCGTGCAGAAACAGAATGAGACCTTGAGATATTATATCTAGAGAAGGATTACTCTACACCAGACAGTGGAGAATGTATCAGATCACCAAGTAGTCTGTGCCTTTAAAGAAGGCGTTCGCTACAGAGAGCTCAATCTGAAGTTTGATCGGACTGGAGACATGTCTCTGGCTTGGATGATGGAGAGTGCCACTAAGTATGCTAACGACGAAGAAGAGGACCGGCTCCAGAGTGGCAAGAACAAACAAGTCGCCCAGGACACCGGAGGAGGATATTCTAGTCGGAAGTAGAAGTGAAAGACTGAGGCAGCAGGCCCTACCGAGGCAGCAGTTTTGAACGAAGGAAAGTTCAAGGGGAAGCCTAAAGGGCCTTGGACCCCTAAAAAAGTGAAGGATCAAGCAGGAAATGATGTGATGGATTTGCCGTGTCATATACACACCAAAAAGGATGAGGAGGGGAATCTGATTCTCCCCAAGCATACCACTCGACATTCTCGACTCCTGATCCAGAGCTTCCGAGAAAGCCAACCCAGTGAAAAGGACAAGGAGTCTGATAAGGAGGAAGAAAAAGAGTATGATGGTGGTTACCCCAATGTTAATGCCACCTTGGTGACTTTTGCTGATCTCGAGAGCAAAAGTCGATTGGAAGTTATTAACAGAGAGGTGAACATGGTTGCTCCGGCAACACCAAGATATTTGAAGTGGTCAAAAACCCCTATTACATTCGACCAGTCCGACCACCCGCCGCACGTTGCTACCCCTGGGAGGCAAGCGTTGATGGTCGACCCAGTCGTTAGGGGGACCCGACTGACCAAGGTTTTGATGGATGGCGGCAGTGGTCTGAATATATTGTATGCTGAGGCCCTCCGGGGGATGGGCATTCCGATGTCCAAACTCAGTGAGAGCAACATGAGATTCCATGGTATCAACCCGGGAAATAGAGCCGATTCACTCGGTCAGATCACTCTTGATGTGGTTTTTCGTGATTCTCTGAATTACCGCAAGGAAAAGTTGACGTTTGAGGTAGTGGATTTTGACAGTGCCTATCATGCCATTCTAGGCAGACCTGCTTATGCTAGTTTCATGGCTCGACCGTGCTATGTGTACCTCAAGTTGAAGATGCCTGGCCCCAAAGGCGTAATCACAGTCACTGGAAACCGGCAGAGAGCAGAGTATTGTCTTCAGAACTATTCGAGGATCGCCGATGACCAGATGGCAGCAGTAGAGTTTCAAGAATATCAGAAGACTGCAGATCTAAGTGATTTGCTGCGTGCCAAGAGGCCTGCCTTGGAGTCCGCTTTCAGACGTCCGGTGAGACCAAGCCGGTCCACATTCACCCGGCCGACCCCAATGCTGCTCCAACCCATATCTCAACGGCACTCGATAGCAAATAGGAAGAAGTGCTCATCCAGTTCCTCCATGAGAACGGGGACATCTTTGCATGGAAGCCATCTGACATGCCAGGTGTACCCAGGGGACTGGCTGAGCATCGTTTGCGAGTCGACTCAATGACAAAACCCGTTAAAGAGCATCTCCGTCGGTCCTCCGCAGATAAGAGAAAGGCGATTGGCGAGGAAGTGGCTCAGCTTCTGGCTCCGAGTTCATCAGCGAGATATACCACTCCGAGTGGCTCACCAATGTCGTTATGGTCCCCAAGAAAGATAAGTCATTTTGAATGTGTATTGATTTCAAGCACATCAATCGAGATCATTTTCCTCTGCCCTGCATCGACCAGATAGTTGACTCAACTGCGGGATATGAGCGATTGTCCTTTCTGGACGCTTATTCCGGGTACCATCCGATCCGACTGTATGGGACCGATGAGATAAAGACAACTTTCATCATCCCATTCGGGCGTTTTTGTATGTTACTATGCCCTTTCGCCTCAAGAGTGCTGGTGCCACATTCATGCGCATGATTCAGAAGTGTTTGCTCACTCAAATCAGTCGGAATATGGAAGCATACATGGATGGCATAGTGGTTAAGTCACGCAAAGGTTCCGACCTGCTGGCTGACCTCGCTGAAACCTTTGCCAACTTAAGAAGATATGATATCAAGCTCCATCCATCAAAGTGCACATTCGGAGTCCCAGGTGGAAAGTTGTTCAGTTTCCTTGTTTCCGAACGGGGGATCAATGCGAACCTAGAGGAGATTGGCATAATCCTCTGAATGAAGCGCCCTGTGCATGTGCACGATGTTCAGAAGCTTACTGGTTGTTTGGCCGCATTGAGTCGATTCATGTCATGCCTCGGTGAAAAGGCACTGCCTCTTTACCGACTGATGAGAAGTCCGACAAGTTCGAGTGGAATGATGAAGCTGAAGCAGCGTTTGAAGAGCTCAAAGCCCTGCTTTCCACCCAGCCGGTGCTTGCCGCTCCAGTAAGCAAGGAGCCCTTACTGCTTTACATCACAGCCACTGGACAGGTTGTCAGCACAGTGCTCATGGTCGAGCGGGAAGAAGAAGGCAAAGCCTTCAAAGTTTAGCGCCATGTGTATTACATTTCAGAAGTCCTGGCCGATCCAAGCAGAGATATCCTCATTATCAGAAGCTTGTTTATGGAATTTACCTGACCACGAAGAAAGTTGCACACTACTTCTCAGACCACTCGATTTTAGTCGTTAGCGATGCTCCATTGTCAGAAATTCTGAATAATAGAGATGCAACTGGTCGAGTGGCAAAATGGGCGATTGAACTCGTTCCTTTAGATATCAAGTTTGAGGCAAAGAAAGCCATCAAGTCTCAAGCAATAGCAGATTTCCTCGTAGAGTGGATTGTACAGCAGCAGCCGACTCAGATTCAGTTGGAACATTGGACTATGTTCTTTGATGGATCCAAGATGTTGAATGGCTCTGGTGCAGGAGTGGTTTTAGTGTCCCCAAGAGGAGACAAGCTTAGTTACGTCCTCCAGATTCACTTTGATTCTTCAAACAATGAAGCTGAGTATGAAGCACTTTTGTATGGGTTGTGCATGGCCAGTTCACTCGGCGTCCGGCGCTTGATGGTCTACGGCGACTCAGACTTGGTGGTTAATAAAGTAATGAAGGAATGGGACGTTAGGAGTCTAGCAATGACCGGTTATTGCAATGCAGTGAGAAAGCTAGAGAAGAAGTCCGAGGGGTTAGAGCTCCACCACATACCCCGAATCAAGAATCAAGCCGCGGATGATCTGGCGAAGATAGGTTCCACTCAGAAGCCTATCCCCAGCAATGTGTTCTTAGAGCATCTCCACACTTCGTCAGTACAAGAAGATCCCTTCAAGGAGGAACCCCCGCAACCGATAAGTTCAACCAATCCGACTGAGATTGAAGTCCCAGTTGTGGTTGACTTGATCATGGAAGTCTTAGTGATCACGCCTGATTGGACGGTGCCGTACATCGCATACCTGCTCAGGCAGGAACTCCCAAAGGATGAGGACGAGGCCCGCTAGATAGGCCGTCGATCGAAAGCTTTCACCGTGATAAAAGGACAACTTTACAGAGAAAGTGTCATAGGAGTGGCTCAACGCTGCATCACCCTAGAAGAAGGTCGAATGATCCTAAACGATATCCACTCAGGGACCTGTGGTCACCATGCACCCTCTCGGACCATCATGGCCAAAGCATACTGAGCGGGATTCTATTGGCCGCGTGCAAATGAGATGGCAAAAGATATAGTTGACAAGTGCGCAGGTTGCCAGTTCTACTCCAACATGTCTCACAATCATGTGTCTTCCTTGAAGACTATTCCACTCATCTGGCAGTTTGTAGTCTGGGGGTTGGATATGGTTGGACCCTTCAAGACCGGCAGAAGTGGTTTCACTCATTTGCTCGTAGCAGTCGACAAGTTCACTAAGTGGATCGAAGCCAAGACCCTCAAAAACCTTGACTCAAGCACTGCCGTCAGTTTCATTAAGGAGTTGATATTCAGATATGGAGTTCCTCACAACATTATCACAAATAACGGCTCCAATTTTGATTCTGATGAGTTTAAGGCGTTTCGTGCTTCCCAAGGCACTCAGGTCGACTACGCGTCTGTTGCACACCCGCAGTCGAATGGGCAAGCAGAATGGGTGAATGGTTTGATCCTTCAAGGGTTAAAGCCCTGACTGATGCGCGACCTCAAGCACACTGCCGGAGCTTGGGTGACTGAGTTACTGAAGGAAATATGCCCTAGAGGAAATAATATAGTTATTATTTATTTCCTTAATTCATGATAAATGTTTATTATTCATGCTAGAATTGTATTAATCGGAAACTTAGTACATGTGTGAATACATAGATAAACATATAGTCCCTAGTATGCCTATACTTGACTAGCTCGTTAATCAAAGATGGTTATGTTTCCTAACCATAGACATGTGTTGTCATTTGATGAACGGGATCACATCATTAGGAGAATGATGTGATGGACATGACCCATCCGTTAGCTTAGCATTATGATCGTGTCAGTTTCATTGCTACTTCTTTCTTCATGACTTATACAAGTTCCTCAGACTATGAGATTATGCAACTCCCAAATACCGAAGGACCACTTTGTGTGCTACCAAACGTCACAACATAAATGGGTGATTATAAAGGTGCTCTATAGGTGTCTCCGAAGGTGTTTGTTGGGTTGGCATAGATTGAGATTAGGATTTGTCACCCCGTGTTTCGGAGAGGTATCTCTGAGCCCTCTCGCTAATACTCATCACTATAAGCCTTGCAAGCATTGTAACTAATGAGTTAGTTGCGGGATGAAGTATTATAGAATGAGTAAAGAGACTTGCCGGTAACGAGATTGAACTAGGTATGATGACACCGACGATCGAATCTCGGGCAAGTAACATACCGATGACAAAGGGAACAACGTATGTTCTTATGCGGTTTGACCGGTAAAGATCTTCGTAGAATATGTAGGAACCAATATGAGCATCCAGGTTTCTCTATTGGTTATTGACCGGAGACGTGTCTCATTCATGTCTACATAGTTCTTGAACCCGTAGGGTCCGCACGCTTAACGTTCGATCACGATTGGTATTATGAGTTTATTTGTTTTTGATGTACCGAAGATTGTTCAGAGTCCTGGGTGAGATCATGGACATGACAAGGAGTCTCGAAATGGTCGAGACGTAAAGATCGATATATTCGAAGGCTATATTCGGACATCGGAAAGGTTCCGAGTGATTCATGTATTTTTTGGAGTACCGGAGAGTTATGGGAATTCGTATTGGGCCTTAATGGGCCATACGGGAAAGGAGAGAAGGCCTCAAGGGTGGCCGTGCCCCTTCCCCATGGACTGGTCCGAATTCGACTTGGGAGGTGGAATCCTACTAGGACTAGGGAGTCCTTGTAGGACTCCACACTTTGGGCGCGCCCTATGAGGGCCGCCCTCCTACTCCCTCCATCCTTTATATAGGTGGCCAGGGGGCACCCCATAGACACACAAGTTAACATTGTTTAGCCGTGTGCGGTGCCCCCCTCCACAGTTACACACCTCAGTCATATCATCGTAGTGCTTAGGCAAAGCCCTGCGCCGGTAACTTCATCATCACCGTCACCACGCCGTCGTGCTGACGGAACTCTCCCTCGGCCTCAACTGGATCAAGAGTACAAGGGACGTCCCTGAGCTGAACGTGTGCTGATCACGGAGGTGTCATACGTTCAGTGCTAAGATCGGTCAGATCATGAAGACGTATGACTACATCAACCGTGTTGTCATAACGCTTCCGCTTTCGGCCTACGAGGGTACGTGGACACACTCTCCCCTCTCATTGCTATGCATCACATGGATAGATCTTGCATGATCGTAGGATTTTTTTTTTGAAATTACCGCATTCCCCAACAGTGGCATCCGAGCTAGGTCTATGCGTAGATGTTATATGCACGAGTAGAACACAAAGAGTTGTGGGCGATAATAGTCATACTGCTTACCAGCATGTCATACTTTGGTTCGGCGGTATTGTTGGATGAAGCGGCTCAGACCGACATTATGCGTACGCTTATGCGAGACTGGTTCTACCGATGTGCTTTGCACATAGGTGGCTGGTGAGTGTCTGTTTCTCCAACTTTAGTTGAATCGAGTGTGGCTACGCCCGGTCCTTGTTGAAGGTTAAAACATCACACTTGACGAAAAATCGTTGTGGTTTTGCTGTGTAAGTAAGAACAGTTCTTGCTAGAAGCCTGTAGCAGCCACATAAAACTTGCAGGAAACAAAGTAGATGACGTCTAACTTGTTTTTGCAGGGCTTGCTGTGATGTTATATGGTCAAGCATGATGTGATATAAATTGTTGTATGAGATGATCATGTTTTGTAACAAAGTTATCGACAACTGGCAGGAGCCATATGGTTGTTGCTTTATTGCATGCAATGCAATCGCCATGTAATTGGTTTACTTTATCACTAAGCGGTAGCGATAGTCATAGTAACAATAGGTGGCGAAACGATAATGATGCTACGATGGAGATCAAGGTGTCGCGCCGGTGACGTTGGAGATCATGACGATGCTTCGGTGATGGAGATCATGAGCACAAGATGATGATGGCCATATCATGTCACATATTTTGATTGCATGTGATGTTTATCCTTTATGCATCTTATTTTGCTTAGAACGTCGGTAGCATTATAAGATGATCCCTTACTAAATTTCAAGGTACAAGTGTTCTCCCTGAGTATGCACCACTGCTACAGTTCGTCATGCCGAGACACCATGTGATGATCGGGTGTGATAAGCTCTACGTTCACATACAACGGGTGCAAGCCAATTTTGCACACGTAGAATACTCGGGTTAAACTTGATGAGCCTAGCATATGCAAATATGGCCTCGAAACACTGAGACCAAAAGGTCAAGCATGAATCATATAGTAGATATGATCAACATACTGATGTTTACCATTGAAAACTACTCCATCTCACGTGATGATCGAACATGGTTTAGTTGATATGGATCACGTGATCACTTAGATGATTAGAGGGATATCTATCTAAGTGGGAGTTCTTAAGTAATATGATTAATTGAACTTTAGTTTATCATGAACTTAGTCCTAATAGTATTTTGCAAATTATTATGTAGATCAATAGCTCGCGTTATAGCTTCCCTATCTTTTTTATATGTTCCTAGAGAAAACAAAGATGAAATATGATAGTAGCAATGATGCGGACTAGGTCCATGATCTGAGGTATATCCTCATTACTGCATAGAAGAATTATGTCCTGATGCACCGCTAGGTGACAGACCTATTGCAGGAGCAGATGCAGGCGTTATGAACGTTTGGCTAGCTCAATATGATGACTACTTGATAGTTTAGTGCACCATGCTTTACGGCTTAGAACCGGGACTTCAAAACGTTTTTGAAACGTCACAGAGCATATGATATGTTTCAAGAGCTGAAATTGGTATTTCAGACTCATGCCCGTGTCAAGAGGTATGTGACCTCTGACAAGTACTTTTCCTAAAAGATGGAGGAGAATTGCTCAACTAGTGAGCATGTGTTCAGAATATCTGGGTACTACAATCACTTGAATCAAGTGGGAGTTAATCTTCCAGATAAGATAGTGATTGACAGAGTTTCTAGTCACCATCACCAAGTTACTAGAACTTCGTGATGAACTATAGTATGCAAGGGATGACAAAAATGATTCCCGAGCTCTTCGTGATGCTGAAATCGACGAAGGTAGAAATCAAGAAAGAGCATCAAGTGTTGATGATTAAACTAGACCACTAGTTTCAAGAAAAGGGAAAAGGGAAAGAAAGGGAACTTCAAGAAGAATGGAAAGCAAGTTGTCACTCCCGTGAAGAAGCCCAAAGCTGGACCAAAGCCTGAAACTGTGTGCTTCTACTGCAAAGGAAATGGTCACTAGAAGTAGAACTACCCCAAATATTTGGCGAATAAGAGGGATGGCAAAGTGAACAAAGGTATATTTGATATACAGATTATTGATGTGTACTTTACTAGTGTTCATAGCAACTGTCGGTGTCAAACCCGGTGGATCTCGGGTAGGGGGTCCCGAACTATGCGTCTAAGGCTAATGGTAACACGAAGCGGGGGACACAATGTTTACCCAGGTTCGGGCCCTCTCTATGGAGGTAATACCCTACTTCCTGCTTGATTGATCTTGATGATATGAGTATTACAAGAGTTGATCTACCACGAGATCGTAGAGGCTAACCCTAGAAGCTACCCTATGATTATGATTGTTGTTCCCGTCCTATGGAGTAAACCCTTCGGTTTATATAGACACCGGAGGGGGCTAGGGTTACACGGAGTTGGTTACAGAGAAGGGAATCTACATATCCGAATTGCCAAGCTTGCCTTCCATGCAAAGGAGAGTCTCACCCAGACACGGAACGAAGTCTTCAATCTTGTATCTTCATAGTCCAACAGTCCGGCATAAGCATATAGTCCGGCTGTCCGAGGACCCCCTAATCCAGGACTCCCTCGGTAGCCCCTGAACTAGGATTCAATGACGATGAGTCTGGCACGCAGATTGTCTTCGGCATTGCAAGGCGGGTTCCTTCTCCGAATACTCCAAAGTAGATCTTCAACACAAGAATCGTGTCTGGCTCTGCAAAACAAATTCCACATACCACCATAGAGAATACAATATTCCACGAGTCTAATCTGCTGACAACTTTTCCATAGCGTGACATCACGCCGTGGCCCGGTCATTTTTCGAACCGTTTTCTCAACCTGCTACTACACATTTTGTGAGGCGGTTTTATTGGCACGTCTTGTCGAAGCAGAGATCGTGTCCCCTTATCACGGGATTCTCATCAATACGGGTGTGGGTAACCCAACTGCGCTATTAACACGATGCTTCGGGAATAAGCGAGTTTCCAAGGCAAGTGGGAAGGCGCAGGATTTCTGCTGCCTTTATAAAGAGACGAGGATTCCCCTTTTTCACCCGCGCCTTCCTCTTCTTCTGCCTATTCTCTCTCTCTCAAGCTCCAGCACCCAAGCATTCGCCTTCTCCGCCCACAAGGCTCTCCGAAAATGTCTGAAGCAAGAGCAGGAGGCAAGTGGATGGCCTCTACCATCGAGGAGAAGGATATTAAGAAACTTCAGAAGGACGGGTATCTGGCCAAGAAGATCGGCCACCGCCTTCCGACGGCGGGACAGATTACCCTACTCCGGAACCCCACGAGAGGGTTGTATTCCTCCCTCACTTTGTCCACGGGCTAGGGTTCCCCTCCACCCATTCGTTCGCGGAAATATGTACTACTACAGGATCGATTTTCATGATATATCCCCCAATTCCTTCCTCAACATCTCGACATTCATCGTCGTGTGCGGCCTTCCTCCGCATCTCCCCACACTTCGGATTATGACTGAAGATTTTCAATGTGAAGCCCAAGGTGGTGAGCGGCGAGCACACCAAGTGCAGAGGAGCCATGGTGAGCAAGATGCCTAACGTCACATGGCCATCAGGTACCTTCAATGATTCTATCAAAGGGTGGCAACAACAGTGGTTCTATGTCACTGAGCCACGCGGCGCAAAATGGGCCGCAGCTCCTGAATTCCGATCTGGAGCTCCATTGCGGCTTACGTCCTGGCCCAAGAAGGGCCTGAACTGGTCTTTGCCAGATGAGCTGGCGGTGCTCCAAATGCGTATCAAGGGTATGGAAGACAAGAACATCAAACTTGTCAATGTAGTCCACGTGATGTTAGTTCAACGGATTCTCCCTTGTCAACGCAGGGCTTGCAAATTATAGGAATTTGACCCAGCCAAGCTCCAGACCCTATTGGGGCTCTTTGACTCATCGCACGAAGACATCTGGAAGGTGCTCTTTAAGTCCGGCAAATCGTGGCCGGATTCAGCCGAGGACCGCGGGTACCAATTGTCCCGACCCGCGAGTTCGGTAAGTCTTTGTATGTTGACAAGTCATATGCTTTATCTGCATAGTCCAAGGGAAACGCTTAATGCATTATCCCACAACTCTCCTAGGGCTGGACGAAGAAGGCAGGGCAGATCTACTACCCGGCCCAGCTACCAGAAGAACAAGCCGGCCCACTTCTGATGAAGATTCTAGTCCCGACGCCTTACAAGGAACCAAAGAAGAAAGCCGAGAAAGAGGCCAAAGAGACTGGGGGTGGCCTTCATCACCAAGGTACTTCGGAGATAGTATCCGAAGACTCCAAGGCCCGCTCTTCCTCCAAAGAGGATGAGGAAGAGGAGGAAAGCCGATCCCCCCCCCGGCGAGGGGGAGAAGGAAAAGGACAACCTCCACACACTTGGAGGCTGAGTCGCCTAAGAAGGGAAAACCCCCCTTTCCGAATGAATCTGCCGCCGCCACCGACAGCAGCCCGGAGTGGGATCCCAGGGTCCAGTCCCTGGTTAAATCATGAGTATACAAAACCCGAACACGTTTGTGTATCCAGACTCACTATCGTATAGCGTTTAACGCATTGAGTCACGCTTTTTTTGCAGTCCGGACAGGTCCCGCGCCGAACAATCCTCATCGAAGGATTCACTGGGTTCGGATGCTATGGACAGCGGGACGCCCCCGACGGCCCCCTTCCCAAAACACGTGGATGACACCTAGGTATCGTCCCAAAGGGACCCAGGCCAAGGAGGGGCTGGGGAGACCGTCAAGGCGGCACCAGTGGGTCAAACCTCGGTGGCTAGACACATGGGGGAAAAGGCCCCCATGGACACCGACGGCGGGGGCTATCTTGAATTCGGCCCCCAGCCGGACACAGTTTCGAATACCAACACGACTTCGGAATCAGGCGGGCGACCTCCCTCGACAGAAGGGGGTGCGCCTGTTCCACCGTGAACCTCTACCAAACCAGAGGTACCGGATATCTTATCAACAGCGCTGAAGAGCGCCTCCATCATTGAAGAACACCGTGCCCTTATGGGTGCGGTGATTAAGAAAATCCAGTCTGCCGAAAGCGGGCTGACTAGAACCTGCATCAGCCTTATAACGGGCTTTGAGGTATGTTGTGAGGTTTCAAAGAGTGTCATAGTATAGATAGCAGCCCCAGATACACTGTTCGGTGTTCGAAACAAAAAGGCGGACAAAGGATCAAATATATGTTCCCAGGAGACATACATTGTGGTACCTCTCCCTCTTTTGTTTTTCTAAGCAGGCGTCTGAAGTGACTGTCACCTCTCATACTGCGGAAGTCTCCGGACTGAAGCAGTGTCTGGAGCGGGCCGAAGAAGAACTCAGCCAAGTGAAGAAGCAGTTGAAGGATAACCAAGGTATGCAAAAAACCTTGTTCGCATTCAGCACAAATGAATAATTGAGTATGACAAAAAAATTCATGTGTGCTCTAGGAGCGACGGCCGAAGTCGAGGCTCTTAAGAAGGAAGTGGCCGAGGCCGAGAAGAAGGCAGCCACGGAGCAGGCTCTTCGTGAAAATCACGAGGCCAGGGTTATTGAAGTTCAGCACAAGCTCCAAGAGGCCGTGAAGAAATGCAAGACCTTGGAGCAGAGTTTAACGGACAAAGAATCCGAACTCACCAAGGTCGTCAAGCCGCACACGATGCCCGGGGCAAAGCCCAAGGCGCCCTTCAAGAAATCCAGGAGGCCAGAAAGATTGCGGCGGGTAAGGCTTTTTCTATGCAAAGCAAATATTTGAAGGAAGAAAATCATGTTACAAATCCGAATTCGGAATTCTCCAGGGGTGTTTGCGGAACTACCGTGCAGTGTATCTGAGGCCGCACAATTCTACCGAGCCGAGGAAGGAGATCTATGGAGAAGCTCTTCTGGTCGCAATATCTGGCACTAGAGCATCCAGTGCCCTTTGCCGATCAACTGAAACAACTGATCGAGCTGCATAGGGCGACCGAACTAGCCATGAAGGATTTAATTATCCGGCTATGGCCCGTCGAGGCAATTCCCAAGAGCTACTTCGGGCTCGTGAAGCAGCTGGTAAGTGCCTGCCCTTGACTTGAAGTCATCAAGCGGTCGGTCTGTATGGAAGGTGCGCGAATGGCCTTCGCCCGCGCAAAGGTGTTGGGCAAAGATGGATGCCGAAAAGCTGATGACCGAAGGACCGCCTGCAGGGAAGAAGCACTGCAAGCCCGAGTTATATTATGACAGTGTCCTGAAAGGATCCCGCCTTGTAGCGGAGCAATGTGCCAAGGATATTATATTCCCATGAATACATTCATGTTATCCTATGTAATGTTGAACAAGGTCATTTATATAATGTAATGCCTGTTATTTAAAAAATGTACCTCCTGTGCGGCCGTTTTATATATTAATCCTTAGAGTTGGCCAGTCGTCGGCTTCTGCCCCCTACGTAGGAAGTACGGGGGTGTTCGGGATAAACCTGAACACTCTTTACCCCAGTTTTGGGTCCTTGAAGGAGGTGTTCAGCGCAACGAACCAGGCAATCGGACTATAAGGCTTTATCACCCTCACTTAGCCATAGGAGTTTGACAAAAGAAAGGTAGGCGCAGCCCCTGGTGTTCGGAAGACCGCACTAGGGGCTCTATAAGCACCTGATCGGAAGAAAAAGTCAATCCGTCGCATGCTGCATTAGTTATCGCATAATGCGGAAGAAATCCTTAAAGATTTTGTAACCTCTCGAACAGCTGACTAGCTCTCGTCGCATCTTGACAGTCAGTTTTCGACTTTCTCACCTGTGGTGCTCATCCGAAAGAACTGGGACACAATCGCAGTAGTTCTCCCTTACCCTAGCCGATATAGCGGAACGTAGGGTAGCAAGTATAGGAGCCGGGCAACCCAACTTTTGACCCAAGACATGATTCGGAGCCGATGCATATAATGCTATAAGTTCGGGGTGCCGAACGACCATGAGGGTGTTCGGACTTTGTTGCCGTATTATGGGTACAACGAGGCCCCTGGCATATTAAGGCGTACCGTAGTGTACGGCGGCCGCTTGACATGAAATATCAATAAGGAAGAGCAGTAAGTAAGAGTCGGATAAAGCCGCATGTTGTAATTAAATAATACGTCAAGGCATACAAATACAAGTAGTGCGATAAAAAGAAATATGACTTCGGAACCTGCTGAGACCAGGAGGGGGGGGGGCTATGTGCGGATCCGTTGAATAATCGGATGATCATCAAGGGGAATATCTGAGGATTCCCTTACGCATTCGAGCTGTTTCCCTCCTTGATATGTTTGTCCCCTCATGGGTCTGGTCGCCATGTCGCCAGTGATGGCCTAGATAGAAGTGGACCTACAAAGAAAATGCAAAAAATGTTTGTTTGCCACGGAGCGGTTAAGCCGCATTGTGGGGCCTAACCTAGCTTTACCTCCGCCTATCACCGGAGTGGTTAATTGAGCTCTTGACGAGCTGGGCTATCCTGCCGCGGAGTAGTTCAGACTCTTTTGACGGTGTTCGGGAGCTTGGCTGTCGAATGAAGGTTCGATTGCAAAATGCCACTCTATGCTTCTACTGCTAAGGCGTCGGTGTGCTCTTTGGTATGAAGGGAGCGTTCGGCTTTGCCGTTAACTATTATGACACCGTGTGGACCGGGCATCTTGAGCTTAAGATAAGCGTAATGTGGCACCGCGTTGAATCGAGCAAACGCGGTTCGTCCGAGCAGTGCATGGTAGCTGTTGCGAAAAGGGATGATATCAAAGATTAACTCTTCATTGTGGTATTATCCAGGGGTCCGAAGACTACCTCCAGAGTGACGGAGCCTGTGCAGCGGGCCTCAACGCCTGGTATGACACCTTTAAAGGTGGTTTTAGTGGGTTTGATCTGTGAAGGATCGATACCCATCTTGAGCATTGTATCCTGATAAAGCAGGCTCAGACTGCTGCCTTCGTCCATAAGGACTCTCATGAGGTGGAATCCATCAATTATTGGGTCAAGGACTAGTGCGGCTGAGCCGCCCTGATGGGTGTTATTCAGACGATCCTTGCGATCAAAGGTGATCGGGCCGGACGACCATGGGTTATATTTTAGGGCGACTAGCTCCATAGCATAGACGTCCCTAAGTGTGCGCCTCCGCGCCCGTTTGGGAATATGGGTGGCGTTTATCATATTCACCATTTTAATTTGCGGGAGAAACTTCTTTTGCCCTCCTGTGTTCGGTGGCCGGGGCTCCTCCTCGTCGTCATTGCTTTGCGACCCCTTCTCCTTGTTTTCGGCACCTGACTTGCCGGCTTGTTTGAAGACCCAGCATTCTCTGTTGGTATGGTTGGCTGGTGTTCCTGGTGTGCCCTGAATTTGACATGGATGGTCGAGTATATGGTCTAGACTGGACGTGCATGAACTATTTCATTTGAATTGTTTCTTCCTTTGACCGGTCTTAGAGCCGCTTAATCCAGCATTGATGGTCGTGTCTTCGGTGTTGTCACCATTATTTCGACACTTGTGTTTGCTGCATCGGGGCTTGCCCTTGTTATCTCTGGATGCAGAAGTTCAAGGCTTGCTTGAGGCGCTGTTACTACGAGCTAGCCAGCTGTCCTCGCCCGCGCAGAAGCGGGTCATGAGTGTCGTGAGGGCTGCCATAGATTTCGGCTTCTCTTGGTCGAGGTGTCGGGCGAGCCACTCGTCACAGATGTTATGCTTAAAGGCCGCTAGGGCTTCGGCATCTGGGCATTCGACGATTTGTTTATTTTTAGTTAAGAACCGAGTCAAGAATTTCCCAGTTGACTCTCCGGGCTATTGGGTTATGTGACTTAGGTCATCAGCGTCCGGTGATCGCACATAAGTGCCTTGAAAGTTGTCGAGTGTTGGGTTTCATAGCAATTTCAAAAATTTTCCTACGCACACGCAAGATCATGTGATGCATAGCAACGAGGGGAGAGTATTGTCTACGTACCCAACGCAGACCGACTGCGGAAGAGATGACACGACGTAGAGGAAGTAATCGTACGTCTTCTCGATCCAACCGATCAAGCACCGAAACTACGGCACCTCCGAGTTCGAGCACACGTTCAGCTCGATGACGATCCCCGGACTCCGATCCAGCAAAGTGTCGGGGAAGAGTTTCGTCAGCACGACGGCGTGGTGACAATCTTGATGAACTACAGCAGCAGGGCTTCGCCTAAACTCCGCTACAGTATTATCGAGGAATATGGTGGCAGGGGGCACCGCACACGGCTAAGGAATCGATCACGTGGATCAACTTGTGTCAACTTGTGTGTTTAGAGGTGCCCCTGCCTCCGTATATAAAGGAGGAGAGGAGGGGAGGTTGGCCGGCCAAGGGGGGGAGGCGCAGGAGAGTCCTACTCCCTCTGGGAGTAGGATTCCCCCTCCAATCCTAGTCTAACTAGGATTCCTCGGAGGGGAAAAGAGGAGGAGGGGGCCGGCCACCTCTCCTAGTCCTAATAGGACTAGGGGAAGGGGGGGCGCGCAGCCCAACTAGGGCAGCCCCTTCTCTTTTCCACTAAGGCCCACTATGGCCCAAATAGCTCCCGGGGGGTTCCGGTAACCCTCCCGGTATTCCGGTAAAATCCCGATTTCACCCGGAACACTTCTGATATCCAAATATATGCTTCCAATATATCAATCTTTACGTCTCGACCATTTCGAGACTCCTCGTCATGTCCGTGATCACATCCGGGACTCCGAACAACCTTCGGTACATCAAAATGCATAAACTCATAATATAACTGTCATCGTAACCTTAAGCGTGCGGACCCTACGGGTTCGAGAACAATGTAGACATGAGCGAGACACGTCTCCGGTCAATAACCAATAGCGGGACCTGGATGCCCATATTGGCTCCTACATATTCTACGAAGATCTTTATCGGTCAGACCGCATAACAACATACGTTGTTCCCTTTGTCATCGGTATGTTACTTGCCCGAGATTCGATCGTCGGTATCCAATACCTAGTTCAATCTCGTTACCGGCAAGTCTCTTTACTCGTTCCGTAATACATCATCTCACAACTAACATATTAGTTATAATGCTTGCAAGGCTTATGTGATGTGTATTACCGAGAGGGCCCAGAGATACCTCTCCGACAATCGGAGTGACAAATCCTAATCTTGAAATACGCCAACCCAACATCGACCATTGGAGACACCTGTAGTACTCCTTTATAATCACCCAGTTACGTTGTGACGTTTGGTAGTACCCAAAGTGTTCCTCCGGTAAACGGGAGTTGCATAATCTCATAGTCATAGGAACATGTATAAGTCATAAAGAAAGCAATAGCAACATACTAAACGATCGGGTGCTAAGCTAATGGAATGGGTCATGTCAATCAGATCATTCTACTAATGATGTGACCTCGTTAATCAAATAACAACTCATTGTTCATGGTTAGGAAACATAACCATCTTTGATTAACGAGCTAGTCAAGTAGAGGCATACTAGTGACACTTTGTTTGTCTATGTATTCACACATGTATTATGTTTCCGGTAAATACAATTCTAGCATGAATAATAAACATTTATCATGATTATAAGGAAATAAATAATAACTTTATTATTGCCTCTAGGGCATATTTCCTTCAGTCTCCCACTTGCACTAGAGTCAATAATCTAGATTACACTGTAATGATTCTAACACCCATGGAGCTTTGGTGCTGATCATGTTTTGCTCGTGGAAGAGGCTTAGTCAACGGGTCTGCAACATTCAGATCCGTATGTATCTTGCAAATCTCTATGTCTCCCACCTGGACTAGATCCCGGATGGAGTTGAAGCGTCTCTTGATGTGTTTGGTCCTTTTGTGAAATCTGGATTCCTTTGCCAAGGCAATTGCACCAGTATTGTCACAAAAGATTTTCATTGGACCCGATGCACTAGGTATGACACCTAGATCGGATATGAACTCCTTCATCCAGACTCCTTCATTTGCTGCTTCCGAAGCAGCTATGTATTCCGCTTCACATGTAGATCCTGCTACGACGCTTTGTTTAGAACTGCACCAACTGACAGCTCCACCGTTTAATGTAAACACGTATCCGGTTTGCGATTTAGAATCGTCCGGATCAGTGTCAAAACTTGCATCAACGTAACCTTTTACGATGAGCTCTTTGTCACCTCCATATACGAGAAACATATCCTTAGTCCTTTTCAGGTATTTCAGGATGTTCTTGACCGCTGTCCAGTGATCCACTCCTGGATTACTTTGGTACCTCCCTGCTAAACTTATAGCAAGGCACACATCAGGTCTGGTACACAGCATTGCATACATGATAGAGCCTATGGCTGATGCATAGGGAACATCTTTCATATTCTCTCTATCTTCTGCAGTGGTCGGGCATTGAGTCTTACTCAATTTCACACCTTGTAATACAGGCAAGAATCCTTTCTTTGCTTGATCCATTTTGAATTTCTTCAAAATCTTGTCAAGGTATGTGCTTTGTGAAAGTCCAATTAAGCGTCTTGATCTATCTCTATAGATCTTAATGCCTAATATGTAAGCAGCTTCACCGAGGTCTTTCATTGAAAAACTTTTATTCAAGTATCCCTTTATGCTATCCAGAAATTCTATATCATTTCCAATTAGTAATATGTCATCCACATATAATATCAGAAATGCTACAGAGCTCCCACTCACTTTCTTGTAAATACAGGCTTCTCCGAAAGTCTGTATAAAACCAAATGCTTTGATCACACTATCAAAACGTTTATTCCAACTCCGAGAGGCTTGCACCAGTCCATAAATGGATCGCTGGAGCTTGCACACTTTGTTAGCTCCCTTTGGATCGACAAAACCTTCTGGTTGCATCATATACAACTCTTCTTCCAGAAATCCATTCAGGAATGCAGTTTTGACATCCATTTGCCAAATTTCATAATCATAAAATGCGGCAATTGCTAACATGATTCGGACGGACTTAAGCATCGCTACGGGTGAGAAGGTCTCATCGTAGTCAATTCCTTGAACTTGCCGAAAACCTTTTGCGACAAGTCGAGCTTTGTAGACAGTAACATTACCATCAGCGTCAGTCTTCTTATTAAAGATCCATTTATTCTCAATTGCTTGCCGATCATCGGGCAAGTCAACCAAAGTCCATACTTTGTTCTCATACATGGATCCCATCTCAGATTTCATGGCTTCAAGCCACTTTGCGGAATCTGGGCTCACCATCGCTTCTTCATAGTTCGTAGGTTCATCATGATCTAGTAGCATGACCTCCAGAACAGGATTACCGTACCACTCTGGTGCGGATCTTACTCTGGTTGATCTACGAGGTTCAGCAGTATCTTGATCTGAAGTTTCATGATCATTATCATTGGCTTCCTCACTAACTGGTGTAGGTGTCACTGAAACAGTTTTCTGTGATGAACTACTTTCCAGTAAGGGAGCGGGTACAGTTACCTCGTCAAGTTCTACTTTCCTCCCACTCACTTCTTTCGAGAGAAACTCCTTCTCTAGAAATGATCCATTCTTAGCAACGAATGTCTTGCCTTCGGATCTGTGATAGAAGGTGTACCCAACAGTTTCCTTTGGGTATCCTAAGAAGACACATTTCTCCGATTTGGGTTCGAGCTTATCAGGTTGAAGCTTTTTCACATAAGCATCGCAGCCCCAAACTTTAAGAAACGACAACTTTGGTTTCTTGCCAAACCACAGTTCATAAGGCGTCGTCTCAACGGATTTTGATGGTGCCCTATTTAACGTGAATGCGGCCGTCTCTAAAGCATATCCCCAAAAAGATAGCGGTAAATCAGTAAGAGACATCATAGATCGCACCATATCTAGTAAAGTACGATTACGACGTTCGGACACACCATTACGCTGTGGTGTTCCGGGTGGCGTGAGTTGCGAAACTATTCCACAATTTTTCAAATGTACACCAAACTCGTAACTCAAATATTCTCCTCCACGATCAGATCGTAGAAACTTTATTTTCTTGTTACGATGATTTTCAACTTCACTCTGAAATTCTTTGAACTTTTCAAATGTTTCAGACTTATGTTTCATTAAGTAGATATACCCATATCTGCTTAAATCATCTGTGAAGGTGGGAAAATAACGATATCCGCCACGAGCCTCAATATTCATTGGGCCACATACATCGGTATGTATGATTTCCAACAAATCTGTTGCTCTCTCCATTGAACCGGAGAACGGTGTTTTAGTCATCTTGCCCATGAGGCACGGTTCGCAAGTACCAAGTGATTCATAATCAAGTGGTTCCAAAAGTCCATCAGCATGGAGTTTCTTCATGCGCTTTATACCGATATGACCTAAACGACAGTGCCACAAATAAGTTGCACTTTCATTATCAACTCTGCATCTTTTGGCTTCAATATTATGAATATGTGTATTACTACTATCGAGATTCAATAAGAATAGACCACTCTTCAAGGGTGCATGACCATAAAAGATATTACTCATATAAATAGAACAACCATTATTCTCTGATTTAAATGAATAACCGTCTCGCATTAAACAAGATCCAGATATAATGTTCATGCTCAACGCTGGCACCAAATAACAATTATTTAGGTCTAATATTAATCCCGAAGGTAGATGTAGAGGTAGTGTGCCGACTGCGATCACATCGACTTTGGAACCGTTTCCCACGCGCATCGTCACCTCGTCCTTTGCCAGTGCCCGCTTATTCCGTAGTCCCTGTTTCGAGTTGCAAATATTAGCAACAGAACCAGTATCAAATACCCAGGTGCTACTGCGAGCTCTAGTAAGGTACACATCAATAACATGTATATCACATATACCTTTGTTCACCTTGCCATCCTTCTTATCCGCCAAATACTTGGGGCAGTTCCGCTTCCAGTGACCAGTCTGCTTGCAGTAGAAGCACTCAGTTTCAGGCTTAGGTCCAGACTTGGGTTTCTTCTCTTGAGCAGCAACTTGCTTGCCGTTCTTCTTGAAGTTCCCCTTTTTCTTCCCTTTGCCCTTTTTCTTGAAACTAGTGGTCTTGTTAACCATCAACACTTGATGCTCCTTCTTGATTTCTACCTCCGCAGCTTTCAGCATTGCGAAGAGCTCGGGAATAGTCTTGTTCATCCCTTGCATATTATAGTTCATCACGAAGCTCTTGTAGCTTGGTGGCAGTGATTGGAGAATTCTGTCAATGACGCAATCATCCGGAAGATTAACTCCCAATTGAATCAAGTGATTATTATACCCAGACATTTTGAGTATATGCTCACTGACAGAACTGTTCTCCTCCATCTTGCAGCTATAGAACTTATTGGAGACTTCATATCTCTCAATTCGGGCATTTGCTTGAAATATTAACTTCAACTCCTGGAACATCTCATATGCTCCATGACGTTCAAAACGTCGTTGAAGTCCCGATTCTAAGCCGTAAAGCATGGCACACTGAACTATCGAGTAGTCATCAGCTTTGCTCTGCCAGACGTTCATAACATCTGGTGTTGCTCCAGCAGCAGGTCTGGCACCCAGCGGTGCTTCCAGGACGTAATTTTTCTGTGCAGCAATGAGGATAATCCTCAAGTTACGGACCCAGTCCGTGTAATTGCTACCATCATCTTTCAACTTTGCTTTCTCAAGGAACGCATTAAAATTCAACGGAACAACAGCACGAGCCATCTATCTACAATCAACACAAACAAGCAAGATACTATCAGGTACTAAGTTCATGATAAATTTAAGTTCAATTAATCATATTATTTAAGAACACCCACTTAGATAGACATCCCTCTAATCCTCTAAGTGATTACGTGATCCAAATCAACTAAACCATGACCGATCATCACGTGAGATGGAGTAGTTTTCAATGGTGAACATTGTTATGTTGATCATATCTACTATATGATTCACGCTCGACCTTTCGGTCTCCGTGTTCCGAGGCCATATCTGCATATGCTAGGCTCGTCAAGTTTAACCTGAGTATTCTGCGTGTGCAAAACTGGCTTGCACCCGTTGTAGATGGACGTAGAGCTTATCACACCCGATCATCACGTGGTGTCTGGGCACGACGAACTTTGGCAACGGTGCATACTCAGGGAGAACACTTCTTGATAATTTAGTGAGAGATCATCTTATAATGTTACCGTCAATCAAAGCAAGATAAGATGTATAAAAAGATAAACATCACATGCAATCAATATAAGTGATATGATATGGTCATCATCATCTTGTGCTTGTGATCTCCATCTCCGAAGCACCGTCATGATCACCATCGTCACCGGCGCGACACCTTGATCTCCATCGTAGCATCGTTGTCGTCTCGTCAATCTTATGCTTCCACGACTATCACTACCATTTAGTAATAAAGTAAAGCATTACATCGCGATTGCATTGCATACAATAAAGCGACAACCATATGGCTCCTGCCAGTTGCCGATAACTCGGTTACAAAACATGATCATCTCATACAATAAAATTCAGCATCATGCTTTGACCATATCACATCACAACATGCCCTGCAAAAACAAGTTAGACGTCCTCTACTTTGTTGTTGCTTGTTTTACGTGGCTGCTACGGGCTTAAGTAAGAACCAATCTCACCTACGCATCAAAACCACAACGATAGTTTGTCAAATAGACTCCGTTTTAACCTTCGCAAGGACCGGGCGTAGCCATACTTGGTTCAACTAAAGTTGGAGAGACAGTCGCCCGCAAGCCATCTCTGTGCAAAGCACGTCGAGGGAACCGGTCTCGCGTAAGCATACGCGTAAGGTTGGTCTGGGTCGTCTCGTCCAACAATACCGCCGAACCAAAATATGACATGCTGGTAGGCAGTATGACTTGTATCGTCCACAACTCACTTGTGTTCTACTCGTGCATATAACATCAAAATCAATAACCTAGGCTCTGATACCACTGTTGGGTTTCGTAGTAATTTCAAAAAAATTCCTACGCACACGCAAGATCATGTGATGCATAGCAACGAGGGGAGAGTATTGTCTACGTACCCAACGCAGACCGACTGCGGAAGCGATGACACGACGTAGAGGAAGTAATCGTACGTCTTCTCGATCCAACCGATCAAGCACCGAAACTACGGCACCTCCGAGTTCGAGCACACGTTCAGCTCGATGACGATCCCCGGACTCCGATCCAGCAAAGTGTCGGGGAAGAGTTTCGTCAGCACGACGGCGTGGTGACGATCTTGATGAACTACAGCAGCAGGGCTTCGCCTAAACTCCGCTAAAGTATTATCGAGGAATATGGTGGCAGGGGGCACCGCACACGGCTAAGGAATCGATCACGTGGATCAACTTGTGTCAACTTGTGTGTTTAGAGGTGCCCCTGCCTCCGTATATAAAGGAGGAGAGGAGGGGAGGCTGGCCGGCCAAGGGGGGAGGCGCAGGAGAGTCCTACTCCCTCTGGGAGTAGGATTCCCCCTCCAATCCTAGTCCAACTAGGATTCCTCGGAGGGGAAAAGAGGAGGAGGGGGCCGGCCACCTCTCCTAGTCCTAATAGGACTAGGGGAAGGGGGGGCGCGCAGCCCAACTAGGGCAGCCCCTTCTCTTTTCCACTAAGGCCCACTATGGCCCAAATAGCTCCCGGGGGGTTCCGGTAACCCTCCCGGTATTCCGGTAAAATCCCGATTTCACCCGGAACACTTCCGATATCCAAATATATGCTTCCAATATATCAATCTTTACGTCTCGACCATTGCGAGACTCCTCGTCATGTCCGTGATCACATCCGGGACTCCGAACAACCTTCGGTACATCAAAATGCATAAACTCATAATATAACTGTCATCGTAACCTTAAGCGTGCGGACCCTACGGGTTCGAGAACAATGTAGACATGACCGAGACACGTCTCCGGTCAATAACCAATAGCGGGACCTGGATGCCCATATTGGCTCCTACATATTCTACGAAGATCTTTATCGGTCAGACCGCATAACAACATACGTTGTTCCCTTTGTCATCGGTATGTTACTTGCCCGAGATTCGATCGTCGGTATCCAATACCTAGTTCAATCTCGTTACCGGCAAGTCTCTTTACTCGTTCCGTAATACATCATCTCACAACTAACATATTAGTTATAATGCTTGCAAGGCTTATGTGATGTGTATTACCGAGAGGGCCCAGAGATACCTCTCCGACAATCGGAGTGACAAATCCTAATCTTGAAATACGCCAACCCAACATCGACCATTGGAGACACCTGTAGTACTCCTTTATAATCACCCAGTTATGTTGTGACGTTTGGTAGTACCCAAAGTGTTCCTCCGGTAAACGGGAGTTGCATAATCTCATAGTCATAGGAACATGTATAAGTCATGAAGAAAGCAATAGCAACATACTAAACGATCGGGTGCTAAGCTAATGGAATGGGTCATGTCAATCAGATCATTCTACTAATGATGTGACCTCGTTAATCAAATAACAACTCCTTGTTCATGGTTAGGAAACATAACCATCTTTCATTAACGAGCTAGTCAAGTAGAGGCATACTAGTGACACTTTGTTTGTCTATGTATTCACACATGTATTATGTTTCCGGTAAATACAATTCTAGCATGAATAATAAACATTTATCATGATTATAAGGAAATAAATAATAACTTTATTATTGCCTCTAGGGCATATTTCCTTCATCGAGGAATGCATCTTCCAGGTTCTCCCAACTGCCAACGGAGTTTTCTGGCAGAATATTCAGCCAATGCCGAACTGGTCCTTTGAGTTTTAGTGGGAGGTACTTGATTGCATGGAGATCATCGTCGCGGGCCATGTGAATGTGGAGAAGGAAATCTTCAATCCATACCGCGGGGTCTGTTGTCCCATCATATGGTTCGATGTTTACGGGTTTAAACCCTTCTGGGAATTCATGCTCCATTACTTCGTCAATGAAGCATAGGGGGTGTGCGGCGCCTCTATGTCGGGCTACATCGCGACATAGTTCAGATGAACCTGGTCTGCGATATTCGGCCCGGACGGATTTGTATTTAGTATATCCGGCATGGAGGTCATCGTCACATGTTGGGGCGCGCCCCCGTGATCCGTAGATTGATCTTGACTGTCCTGCTTTGTTTTCCAATTCATTTCACAGGTCGTGCGTGTAGCCCCAGGCCTTGGTGTTTTTATTTGTTCCGCGACAGGGTGCGGGGTGGTGTTCGGACTGATACGCCGCTTTGTCTCGGCCACAAGGTGGTCAGTCAGTCGCATCCTGCGCCGGTAGTATAGGCTCTAGTGCCTCGTCCTCGAATTGAGGTAACAACCTGTGCCTCGGGTAACTTTTGGTTGGGCGCTCGAGTCTGTATTCCTTGGCCACCAGGACCTCAGTCCATCTATTAGTGAGCAGATCTTGATCAGCTTGAAGCTTCTGCTGTTTATTCCCCAGGCTTTTCGCAGTGGCTATAAGCCGGTGCTTGAAGCGCTCCTGCTCGACGGGATCCTCAGGCACGATCAATTCTTCGTAGCCGAGGCTCACCTCGTCTTCGGAGAGGGGCATGTGATTGTCATCCTCCGAGTCTTCATTCATTGCCTGATCATCGGGGCTAGCTTGTCCGTCCTCCCGTCCGGCCTGTTCGAAGCTTGGCTGGGCGGGATTGTTTTCGTCTTCGGCATCATCCGGAGTGCTATTGTCTCTTGAGCCGGTATCGCTGTTTTTGCTATGGCGTGGTTTAGAGCGACGCCGCTGACGTTGGCGCTTTGGTTGCTTCTCAAGAGGATTATGCTCCTTTGCATCCTTTTGATCCTCGCCATTGTTTTCTTTGGATGTGTCCACCATATATATATCATATGATGAGGTGGCTGTCCAGCGCCCTGTGGGCAGTGGTTCCTGTTCTTCTCCGGCATCATCGTCCGTACCGTCGATGTCTTCGGAGTCAAAATCAAGCATGTCGGTTAAGTCGTCGATAGTGGCTATTAAGTGTGTGGTGGGTGGGTAACGAATTCCTTCGTCGTCCGCTTCCCACTCAAGCCGGACATAGTTCGGTCAAGGGTCTCCTCCCAAGGAGAGAGATTTTAATGAGTTTAGCACGTCGCTCAAGGGTAAATGCTGAAAGATATCCGCGCGGCTAAACTCCATGATCGGTGCCCAGTCAGATCCGATGGGCGCGGATGCACGCGGTTCAGAGCCTATGACCGGAAACGAGTCCGAGGGTCCGATGACATAGACCTCATTGGAAGTGAAATCTATGTTCGGCGCTATTGCCGTTGAGTGTGCGGCTTCCGTGGCAGGTTCCATCCTCCCGTCCTTGGATGGCATGATCTGTGCTGGATTTAAAGCCAGGGCAGCTGCAGGTGTGATCTCCTGAACACCATCCGATGGCAGATCTAGGTCATGCTCATCGCGACTATAGGGTGTACCTATCATGGGCTCGAATCCGTCGAAGATCAAATATCCACGGATGTCGGTAGTGTAGTTCAGGCATCCAAACCTGACCTGATGACTAGGGGCGTAGCTATCGATCTGCTCCAGATGGCCAAGCTAGTTGGCCCGCAGTGCAAAGCCGCCGAATACAAAGATCTGTCCGGGGAGGAAAACCTCACCCTAGAGCACATCGTCGTAGATGATTGAAGGACCCATCAAGCCTTATGGCGACGACACAATGGAACTCTCAATGAAAGCACCAATGTCGGTGTCAAAACCGGCGGATCTCGGGTAGGGCATCCCGAACTGTGTGTCTAAGGCTAATGGTAACAGGAGGCGGGGGACATGATGTTTACCCAGGTTCAGGCCCTCTCTATCGAGGTAATACCCTACTTCCTGCTTGATTGATCTTGATGATATGAGTATTACAAGAGTTGATATACCACGAGATCGTAGAGGCTAACCATAGAAGCTAGCCTACTATTATGATTGTTGTTCCCATCCTACGGACTAAACCCTCTGGTTTATATAGACACCGGAGAGGGCTAGGGTTACACAAAGTCGGTTACAGAGAAGGGAATCTACATATCCGAATTGCCAAGCTTGCCTTCCATGCAAAGGAGGGTCCCACCCGAACACGGGACGAAGTCTTCAATCTTGTATCTTCATAGTCCAACAGTCCGGCATAAGCATATAGTCTGGCTATCCGAGGACCCCCTAATACAGGACTCCCTCAGCAACCCCTGGGTATTTGATACCAGTTCAGTTGCTAAAATTAGTAACTCGAAACGGGAGTCGCAGAATGAACACAGACTAGTTAAGGGTGAAGTGACGATGTGTGTTGGAAGTGGTTCTGATACGTCTCCAACATATCTATAATTTTTTATTGTTCCATGCTATTATATTATCTATTTTGGATGTTTAATGGGCTTTATTATACACTTCTACATTATTTTTGGGACTAACCTATTAACCGGAGGCCTAGCCCAAATTGCTGTTTTTTTCCTATTTCAATGTTTTGCGGAAAAGGAATATCAAACGGAGTCCAAACAGAATGAAACCTTCGGGAGAGTGATTTTTGGAACAAACGCAATCCAGGAGACTTAGAATGGACGTTAGGGAAGCAACGAGGTGGCCACGAGAGTCCAGGGCGCGCCCTACCCCCTGGGCGCGCCTCCACCCTCGTGGGCCCCTCATGGCTCCCCTAACCGACTTCTTTCGCCCATATATACACGTATACCCTAAAAACATCCAGGAGCACCATAGATCGGGAGTTTCGCTGCTGCAAGCCTCTGTAGCCACCAAAAACCAATCGGGACCCTATTCCGGCACCCTGCCGGAGGGGGGATCCCTCACCGGTGGCCATCTTCATCATACCGACGCTCTCCATGACGAGGAGGGAGTAGTTCACCCTCAGGGCTGAGGTTATGTACCAGTAGCTATGTGTTTGATCTCTCTCTCTCTCGTGTTCTTGAGGTGATATGATCTTGATGTATCGTGAGCTTTGCTACTATAGTTGGATATTATGATGTTTCTCCCCCTCTACTCTCTTGTGATGAATTGAGTTTTCCCCTTGAAGTTATCTTATCAGATTGAGTCTTTAAGGATTTGAGAACACTTGATGTATGTCTTGCATGTGCTTATCTATGGTGACAATGGGATATTCACGTGATCTACTTGCTGTATGTATTGGTGATCAACTTGCGGGTACAGTGACCTTGTGAACTTATGCATAGGGGTTGGCACACGCTTTCGTCTTGACTCTCCGGTAGAAACTTTGGGGCACTCTTTGAAGTACTTTGTGTTGGTTGAATATAACAATCTGAGATTGTGTGCTTCATATCGTATAATCATGCCCACGGATACTTGAGGTGACATTGGAGTATCTAGGTGACATTAGGGTTTTCGTTAAATTGTGTCTTAAGGTGTTATTCTAGTACGAACTCTAGGATAGATCAAACAGAAAGAATAGCTTCATGTTATTTTACTACGGACTCTTGAATTGATCGATCAGAAAGGATAACTTTGAGGTGGTTTTGTACCCTACAATAATCTCTTCGTTTGTTCTCCGCTATTAGTGACTTTGGAGTGACTCGTTGTTGCATGTTGAGGGATAGTTATATGATCCAGTTATGTTATTATTGTTGAGAGAACTTGCACTAGTGAAAGTATGAACCCTAGGCATTGTTTCCTAGCATTGCAATATCGTTTACTCTCACTTTTATCATTAGTTACCTTGCTATTTTTATAATTTCAAATTACAAAAGCCTATATCTATCATCCATATTGCACTTGTATCACCATCTCTTCACCGAACTAGTGCACCTATACAATTTACCATTGTATTGGGTGTGTTGGGGACACAAGAGACACTTTGTTCTTTGGTTGCAGGGTTGTTTGAGAGAGACCATATTCATCCTATGCCTCCCATGGATTGATAAACCTTAGGTCATCCACTTGAGGGAAATTTGCTACTGTCCTACAAACCTCTGCACTTGGAGGCCCAACAACGTCTACAAGAAGAAGGTTATGTAGTAGACATCAAGCTCTTTTCTGCTGCCGTTGCCGGGGAGGTTAGTGCTTGAAGGTATGTCTTTAGATCTTGCAATCAAATCTTTTTGTTTCTTGTTTTATCACTAGTTTAGTCTATAAAAGAAAACTAAAAATGGAATTGAGTTTGCCTCATACGCTTCATCTTTTTAATATCTTTCGTGAGAAGGATGGGAAGGAAAATTGTGCTCAATTGCTAGAAGAAAAATGCATTAAAATGTTTGCTACTATATCTTTGTTGAGCATGATTGCAATGTTGTTAGTATGAATTCCTTGAATACCCATGATGCTAATGATATGCAAAGCCACAAGCTTGGGGATGCTATGTTTGATGAAGATGATATGTTTAGTCCCCAAAGTTTTGATGAGAATATTTATTATGATGAAATCATGCCTCCTATTTATGATGATTATACTGATTAAAATGGATTTGGAGAGGTCATGAGTTTATTCAGTGATGAATCCACTATTTCGGAAGAGGTTCAAATTGATTATGAGAACAAAGTTGTTATCTATGATGATTATTGTGATGACTTGTATGCTATTAAGAATAATGAAAACCGTGAAACTTGCCATCATGATTTTAGTTTTCAATTGGATAATGCCTCA
Source organism: Triticum aestivum (assembly GCF_018294505.1). Classification (NCBI taxonomy): domain Eukaryota; kingdom Viridiplantae; phylum Streptophyta; class Magnoliopsida; order Poales; family Poaceae; genus Triticum; species Triticum aestivum. Next base: position 556,547,567 of record NC_057795.1, on the reverse strand, counting down.
CATGATAATTATTTTGTTGAGTTTGCTCCCACTACTATTCATGAGAAGAAATTTGCTCATGTGGAGACTAGTAAATTTTCTATGCTTGTAGATCATGAAAAGAATGATTTATGTGATGGTTATATTATAGAATTCATTCATGATGCTACTGAAAATGATTATGAGGGAGGAATATATGCTTGTAGGAATTGCAATAATATCAAGTTTCCTCTCTATGTGCTTAAAGTTTTAAAGTTATGCTTGTTTTGCCTTCGTATGCTAGTTGATTATTGTTCCCATAAGTTGTTTGCTCACAAAATCCCTATGCATAGGAAGTGGGTTAGACTTAAATGTGCTAGTCATATTCTTCATGATGCTCTCTTTATGTTTCAATTCTTATCTTTTATGTGAGCATCATTGAAATCATCATGCCTAGCTAGGGGCGTTAAACGATAGCACTTGTTGGGAGGCAACCCAATTTTATTTTTGTTCTTTGAGTTTTGCTAATGTTTAGTAATAAATAATTCATCTAGCCTCTGTTTAGATGTGGTTTTGTGTTTTAATTAGTGTTTGTGCCAAGTAGGACCTTTGGGAAGACTTGGGTGACGTCTATGCGATCTTGCTGTAAAAAAATAGAAACTTTTGCACTCACGAGATTAGATGCCATGTTTTACTGGAGAGTCATTTCAGGTTGATTCTTTTTGCAGATGATTAATAGACAAATTCCTCACGTCCAACAATTTATTTCAAAATTTTTGGAGTTACATAAGTATTCGAATGATACAGATTACTACAGACTGTTCTGTTTTTGACAGATTCTGTTTTCTATGTGTTGTTTGCTTATTTTGATGAATCTATGAGTAATATCGGAGGGTATGAACCATAGAGAAGATGGAATACAGTAGATGTTACACCAATATGAATATATAATGAGTTCATAACAGTACCTAAGTGGTGATTTATTTTCTTATACTAACGGAGCTTACGAGTTTTCTGTTAAGTTTTGTGTTGTGAAGTTTTCTAGTTTTGGGTAAGGATTCGATGGACTATGGAATAAGGAGTGGCAAGAGCCTAAGCTTGGGGATGCCCAAGGCACCCCAAGGTAGTATTCAAGGAAAACCGAGAGCCTAATCTTGGGGACGCCCCGGATGGCATCCCCTCTTTCGTCTTCGTTCATCGGTAACTTTACTTGGAGCTATATTTTTATTCACCACATGATATGTGTTTTGCTTGGAGCGTCATGTCATTTTATTTTGTTTAGCTTGTTGTTTGAATAAAATACCAAGATCTGAAATTCTTAAATGTTAGAGAGTCTTCACATAGTTGCATAATTATTCAACTACTCATTGGTCTTCACTTATATCTTTCAGAGTAGTTTGTCGTTTGCTCTAGTGCTTCACTTATATCTTTTTAGAGCATGGTGGTATTTTTATTTTGAAGAAATAGATGAACTCTCATGCTTCACTTATATTATTTTGAGAGTCTTTAGAACAGCATGGTAATTTGCTTTGGTTATAAAATTAGTCCTAATATGATGGGCATCCAAGTTGGGTATAATGAAAACTTTCATATAGAGTCCATTGAATACTATGAGAAATTTGATACTTGATAATTGTTTTGAGATATAAAGGTGGTAATATTAGAGTCATGCTAGTTGGGTAATTATGAAATTGAGCAATACTTGTGTTAAAGTTGGCAAGTCCCGTAGCATGCACGTATGGTGAACGTTGTGTGACAAATTTGAAGCATGGGGTGTTCTTTGATTGCCTTCCTTATAAGTGGAGGTCGAGATCGCGCGATGGTTAACTCCTACCAACCCTTCCCCTAGGAGCATGCATAATAGTACTTTGCTTTGAGGGCTAATAAACTTTTGCAATAAGTATATGAGTTCTTTCTGACTAATGTGAGTCCATGGATTATACGCACTCTTACCCTTCCATCATTGCTAGCCTCTACAGTACCGTGCATTGCCCTTTCTCACCTTGAGAGTTGGTGCAAACTTCGCCGGTGCATCCAAACCCCGTGATACGATACGCTCTATCACACATAAACCTCCTTATATCTTCCTCAAAACAGCCACCATACCTACCTATTATGGCATTTCCATAGCCATTCCGAGATATATTGCCATGCAACTTTCCACCGTTCCGTTTATTATGACACCTTCCATCATTGTCATATTGCTTTTTCATGATCATGTAGTTGACATCATATTTGTGGCAAAGCCACCTTCATAATTCTATCATACATGTCACTCTTGATTCATTGCACATCCCGGTAGACCGCCGGAGGCATTCATATAGAGTTTTTTTTCTAAGCATCGAGTTGTAATTCTTGAGTTGTAAATAAATAGAAGTGTGATGATTTCCATTATTAGAGCATTGTCCCATGTGAGGAAATGATGATGGAGAGTATGATTCCCCCACAAGTCGGGATGAGACTCCAGATTTTATGAAAAATAAAAGAGGCCAAAGAAGCCCAAATAAAAAAAGAGGCCAAAGAAGCCCAAATAAAAAAAGAAAGAAAAAAAGAGAGAAAATGAGAGAAAAAGAGAGAAGGGACAATGTTACTATCCTTTTACCACACTTGTGCTTCAAAGTAGCACCATGATCTTCATGATAGAGAGTCTCTTATGTTGTCACTTTCATATACTAGTGGGAATTTTTCATTATAGAACTTGGCTTGTATATTCCAATGATGGGCTTCCTCAAACTGCCCTAGGTCTTCATGAGCAAGCAAGTTGGATGCACACCCACTTAGTTTCTTTTTGAGCTTTCATACATTTATAGCTCTAGTGCATCCGTTGCATGGCAATCCCTACTCCTCGTATTGACATCAATTGATGGGCATCTCCATAGCCCGTTGATTAGCTGCATCAATATGATACTTTCTCCTTTTTGTCTTCTCCACATAATCCCTATCATTATACTCTACTCAACCCATAGTGCTATATCCATGGCTTACGCTCATGTATTGCGTGAGGGTTGAAAAAGCTGAAGCGCGTTAAAAAGTGTGAATCAATTGCTTGGCTGAAACCGGGGTTGTGCATGATGGGAGAATTTTGTGTGACGAAAATGAAGCATGGCCTAACTATATAATTTTGTAGGGATAAGCTTTCTTTGGCTATGTTATTTTGATAAGACATGATTACTTTGTTAGTATGCTTGAAGTATTACTATTTTTATGTCAATATGAACTTTTATCTTGAATCTTTTGGATCTAAACATTCATGCCACAATAAAGAGAATTACATTGATAAATATGTTAGGTAGCATTCCATCAAAAATTCTATTTTTATCATTTACCTACTCGAGGACGAGCAGGAATTAAGCTTTGGGATGCTTGATATGTATCCAACATATCTATAATTTTTAATTGTTCCATGCTATTATATTATCTGTTTTGGATGTTTAATGGGCCTTATTATACACTTTTATATTATTTTTGGGACTAACCTATTAACCGGAGGCCTAGCCCAAATTACTGTTTTTTTGCCAATTTCATTGTTTCACAGAAAAGGAATATCAAACAGAGTCCAAACGGAATGAAACCTTCGGGACAGTTATTTTTGGAACAAACGCAATCTAGGAGACTTGGAGTGGACGTTAGGGAAGCAACGAGGTGGCCACGAGGGTCCAAGGCGCGCCCTGCCCCCTGGGCGCGCCCCCCACCCTCGTGGCCCCTCGTGGCTCCCCTGACTGACTTCTTTCGCCTATATATACATGTATACCCTGAAAACATCCTGGAGCACCATAGATCGGGAGTTCCGCCACCGCAAGCCTCTGTAGCCACCAAAAACCAATCAGGACCCTATTTCGGCACCCTGCTAGAGGGGGATCCCTCACCGGTGGCCATCTTCATCATCTCGGCGCTCTCCATTACGAGGATGGAGTAGTTCACCCTTGGGGCTGAGGGTATGTACCAGTAGCTATGTGTTTGATCTCTCTCTCTCTCGTGTTCTTGAGGTGATATGACATTGATGTATCGCGAGCTTTGCTATTATAGTTGGATCTTATGATATTTCTCCCCCTCTACTCTCTTGTGATGAATTGAGTTTTCCCCTTGAAGTTATCTTATCAGATTGAGTCTTTAAGGATTTGAGAACACTTGATGTATGTCTTGCATGTGCTTATTTGTGGTGACAATGGGATACTCACGTGATCTACTTGATGTACGTTTGGGTGATCAACTTGCGGGTTCAGTGACCTTGTGAACTTATGCATAGGGGTTGGAACACGTTTTTGTCTTGACTCTCCGGTAGAAACTTTAGGGCACTCTTTGAAGTACTTTGTGTTGGTTGAATAGATGAATCTGAGACTGTGTGATGCATATCATATAATCATGCCCGTGGATACTTGAGGTGACATTGGAGTATCTAGGTGACATTAGGGTTTTGGTTGATTTGTGTCTCAAGGTGTTATTCTAGTACGAACTCTATGATAGATCGAACGGAACGAATAGCTTCATGTTATTTTATTACGGACTCTTGAATAGATCGATCAGAAAGGATAACTTTGAGGTGGTTTCATACCCTACAATAATCTCTTTGTTTGTTCTCCGCTATTAGTGACTTTGGAGTGACTCTTTGTTGCATGTTGAGGCATAGTTATATGATCCAGTTATGTTATTATTGTTGAGAGAACTTGCACTAGTGAAAGTATGAACCCTAGGCCTTGTTTCCTAGCATTGCAATACCGTTTACGCTCACTTTTATTTATAATTTCATATTACAAAAACCTATATCTATCATCCATATTGCACTTGTATCACCATCTCTTCGCCGAACTAGTGCACCTATATAATTTACCATTGTATTGGGTGTGTTGGGGACACAAGAGACTCTTTGTTATTTGGTTGTAGGGTTGTTTTAGAGAGAGCATCTTCATCCTACGCCTCCCATGGATTGATAAACCTTAGGTCATCCACTTGAGGGAAATTTGCTACTGTCCTACAAACCTCTTCACTTGGAGGCCCAACAACGTCTACAAGAAGAAGGTTGTGTAGTAGACATCAGGTTCCAAGATTGATATGATCATCATCGCACACTCCCTATACTTTCGGTATTAGTGTTGAACCTAAGTAAATGTTATTTGGTGTTTGCGTTGAGCATGAATATGACTAGATCATGTTTATTGCAATACGGTTATTCATTTAAGACAGAGGATAATTGTTTATTGAACCTCGATCATGGTAATAAACATATTCATAGTATTGATGCCAAAAGATGCAAAGTTGATAATGATAGTGCAACTTATTTATGGCACTGCCGTTTGGGTCATATCGATGTAAAGCGTAGGAAGAAACTCCATGTTGATGGACTTTTTGGAATCACTTGATTATGAATCATTTGATGCTTGCGAACTGTGCCTTATGGGCAAGATGACTAAAACTTTGTTCTCCAGAACAATGGAATGAGCTAGTGACTTATTGGAAATAATACATATCGATGTATATGGTCCAATGAGTGTTGATGCTCGTGGCGGGTATCGTTATTTTCTGACCTTCACAGATGATTTGAGCAGATATGGGTATATCTACTTAATGAAACACAAGTCTGAAACATTTCAAAAGTTCAAAGAATTTCAGAGTGAAGTGGAGAATCATCGTAACAAGAAAATATAGTTTCTACGATCTGATCGTGGAGGAGAATATTTGAGTTACGAGTTTGGCCTTCATTTAAAACAATGTGGAATAGTTTCACGGTTCACGCCACCTGGAACACCACAGCATAATGGTGTGTCCGAACATCGTAACCGCACTTTATTGGATAATGGTGCGATCTATGATGTCTCTTACCGATTTACCACTATCATTTTGGGGTTATGCATTAGAGACAGCTACATTCACGTTAAACAGGGCACCATCAAAATCCGTTGAGATGACGCCTTATGAATTGTGATTTATTAAGAAACCAAAGTTGTCGTTTCTTAAAGTTTGGGGCGGCGATGCTTATGTGAAAAGGCTTCAACCTGATAAGCTCGAACCCAAATCGGAGAAGTGCATCTTCATAGGATACCCAAAGGAAACTGTTGGGTACACCTTCTATCACAGATCCGAAGGCAATATATTTGTTGCTAAGAATGGATCCTTTTTAGAGAAGGAGTTTCTCTCGAAAGAAGTGAGTGGGGGAAAGTAGAGCTTGACGAGGTAATTGTACCTTCTCCCGAATTGGAAATTAGTTCATCACAGAAATCAGTTCCAGTGATTCCTACACCAATTAGTGAGGAAGCTAATGATGATGATCATGAAACTTCAGATCATGTTACTACCGAACCTCGTAGGTCTTCCAAAGTAAGATTCCGCACAAGACTGGTACGGTAATCATGTTCTGGAAGTCATGTTACTAGACCTTGATGAGCCTGCGAACTATGAGGAAGCGATGATGAGCCCAGATTCCGCGAAATGGCTTGAGACCATGAAATCTGAGATGGGATCCATGTATGAGAACAAAGTGTGGACTTTTGTGGACTTGCCCGATGGTCGGCAAGCCATATTAAATAAATGGATCTTCAAGAGGAAGATGGACATTGATAGTAGTGTTACTATCTACAAAGCTCGACTTGTAGCGAAAGGTTTTCGACAAGTTCAAGGAGTTGACTACGATGAGACTTTCTCACCCGTAGAGATGCTTAAGTCTGTCCGAATGATGTTAGCAATTGCTGCATTTTATGATTATGAAATTTGGCAAATGGATGTCAAAACTGCATTCCTGGATGGATTTCTGGAAGAAGAGTTGTATATGATGCAACCGGAAGGTTTTGTCGATCCAAAGGGTGCTAACAAAGTGTGCAAGCTCCAGCGATCCATTTATGGACTGGTGCAAGCCTCTCCGGAGTTGGAATAAACGCTTTGATAGTGTGATCAAAGCATATGGTTTTATACAGACTTTTGGAGAAGCATGTATTTACAAGAAAGTGAGTGGGAGCTCTATAGCATTTCTAATATTATATGTGGATGACATATTGTTGATTGGAAATAATATAAAATTTCTGGATAGCATAAAGGGATACTTGAATAAGAGTTTTTCAATGAAAGACCTCAGTGAAGCTCCTTACATATTGGGCATCAAGATCTAGAGATAGATGAAGACGCTTAATTGGACTTTCACAAAGCACATACCTTGGTAAAGTTTTGAAGAAGTTCAAAATGGATCAGTCAAAGAAAGGGTTCTCTCTTGTATTACAAGGTGTAAAGTTGAGTAAGACTCAAAGCCCGACCACGGTAGAAAATAGAAAGAGAATGAAAGTCATTCCCTATGCCACAGTCATAGGTTCTATAAAGTATGATGTGCTGTGTACCAGACTGATTGTGTACCCTGCCCTGACTTTGGGAAGGGAGTACGATTTTGATCTAGGAGTAGATCACTGGACAGCATTCAAGATTATCCTTAGTGAGGACTAAGGAAATATTTCTCGATTAGGGAGTGATAAAAAAGCTCGTCGTAAAGAGTTACATCGATGCAAACTTTTACACCGATCCAGATGACTCTAAGTCTCAATCTGGATACATATTTAAAGTGGGAGCAATTAGCTAGAGTAGCTCCATGCAGAGCATTGTAGACATAGAATATTTGCAAAATACATACGACTCTAGATGTGACAGACCCGTTGCCTAAACTTCTCTCATGAGCAAAACATGATCACACCTTAGTACTCTTTGGGTGTTAATCACATAGCTATGTGAACTAGATTATTGACTCTAGTAAACCCTTTGGGTGTTGGTCACATGACGATGTGAACTATGGGTGTTAATTGCATACAAATCTGAATATTGGTGTTAAATCACATGGTGATGTGAACTAGATTGTTGACTCTAGTGCAAGTGGGAGACTGAAAGAAATATGCCCTAGAGGCAATAATAAAGTTATTATTTATTTCCTTAATTCATGATAAATGTTTATTATTCATGCTAGAATTGTATTAACAGGAAACTTAGTACATGTGTGAATACATAGACAAAACATATAGTCCCTAGTATGCCTCTACTTGACTAGCTCGTTAATCAAAGATGGTTATGTTTCCTAACCATAGACATGTGTTGTCATTTGATGAACAGGATCACATCATTAGGAGAATGATGTGATGGACATGACCCATCCATTAGCTTAGCATTATGATCGTGTCAGTTTCATTGCTAGTGCTTTCTTCATGACTTATACAAGTTCATCGGACTATGAGATTATGCAACTCCCAAATACCGGAGGAACACTTTGTGTGCTACCAAACGTCACAACGTAAATGGGTGATTATAAAGGTGCTCTACAGGTGTCTCTGAAGGTGTTTGTTGGGTTGGCATAGGTCGAGATTAGGATTTGTCACTCCGTGTTTTGAAGAGGTATCTCTGGATCCTTCGGTAATACTCATCACTATAAGCCTTGCAAGCATTGTAACTAATGAGTTAGTTGCGGGATGAAGTATTACAGAACGAGTAAAGAGACTTGTTGGTAACGAGATTAATCTAGGTATGATGATACCGATGATCGAATCTCGGGCAAGTAACATACCGATGACAAAGGGAACAACGTATGTTGTTATGCGGTTTGGCCGATAAAGATCTTCGTAGAATATGTAGGAACCAATATGAGCATCCAGGTTCGGCTATTGGTTATTGATCGAAGACATATCTCGGTCATGTCTACATAGTTCTCGAACCCGTAGGGTCCGCATGCTTAACATTCGATGACAATTGATATTATGAGTTTATGTGTTTTTGATGTACCGAAGATTGCTCAGAGTCCCGGATGAGATCATGGACATGACGAGGAGTCTTGAATGGTCGAGACGTAAAGATCGATATATTGGAAGGCTATATTCAGACATCAGAAATGTTCCGAGTGAATCATGTATTTTTCGGAGTACCGGAGAGTTACGGGGATTCCTATTGGGCCTTAATGGGCCATACAGGAAAGGAGAGAAAGGCCTCAAGGGTGGCCGCGCCCCTTTCCCATGGACTGGTCCGAATTGGACTAGGTAAGGGGGGCGCCCCCTTCCTTCTCCTTTTCCCTTCCCCTTTTCCTATTCCATGAGGGAGGTGGAATCCCACTAGGACTCGAGTCGTAGTAGGACTCCACACTTTGGGCGCGCCCTATGAGGTCCGGCCTCCTACTCCCTCCATCCTTTATATACGTGGCCAGGGGGCATCCCATAGACCCACAAGTTGACATTGTTTAGCCGTGTGCGGTGCTCCCCTGCATAGTTGCACACCTCGGTTATATCGTCGTAGTGCTTAGGAGAAGCCCTGTGCCAGTAACTTTATCATCAGCATCACCACGCCGTCGTGCTGACGAAACTCTCCCTCGGACTCAACTGGATCAAGAGTACGAGGGACGTCCCTGAGCTGAACGTGTGCTGATTGCGGAGGTGCCGTATGTTCCGTGCTAAGATCGGTCGGATCGTGAAGACGTACAACTACATCAACCGTGTTGTCATAACGCTTCCGCTTTCGGTCTATGAGGGTACGTGGACACACTCTCCCCTCACGTTGCTATGCATCACATAGATTGATCTTCCGTGATCGTAGGAAATTTTTTGAAATTACCGCGTTTCTCCAACAGTTACCATCCGTCCTATGGGGGCTGAGAACAATGCCAAACCGGTCAACTGACCGAACCCCTTTCTTCCTGGTGTACGGTGCCGAGGTTGTGCTTCCGAGTGACTTGCTGCACAACGCTCCACAGGTGGAACTCTTCTCAGAAGCTGAAGTTGAACAGCTACGTCAAGACGCGGTTGATCTCCTGGAAGAGGAACGTGAGATGGGTTTGATCCGGTCGACCATCTACGAGCAAGATCTGCGTCGATTCCATGCCCACAATGTCAGAGGTCGAGCGTTCCAGGAAGGAGACCCTGTGCTCCGAGTGGATCAGAAACGGCCACACAAGCTTGCTCCAGCCTGGGAAGGTCCCTTCGTCATCACCAATGTGCTTCACAACGGAGCATACCACATCTACAACGTAGCCAAGAATATGGAGGAGCCACGCGCGTGGAATGCAGAGCTGCTTCGTCCTTTCTATACCTAAAATCACTCAGATCGACAAGTTGTAATAAGAGTCCTTCAGTTTTCTTACCAAAGACAAGATTTTTGCAGTACCTTAATGATTGATTTCTCGTAATCATTTCTGTCTGAATCCCCCAGTGGGTGGCTTAGCTGCGAACCTGATTCGCCTAAGTTAAAAAACATTCCGAGTGGAGATCAATCCTCCCACTCGGGGGCTTAGCTGTGACCCCGTACTCGCCTGAGTTAAAAAAAATCCGAGTGGAGAGTAATCCTCCCACTCGGGGGCTTAGCTGCGACCCCGTACTCGCCTAAGTTAAAAAACGTTCCGAGTGGAGAGCAATCCTCCCACTCGGGGGCTTAGCTGCGACCCGTACTCGCCTAAGTTAAAAAAAATCTGAGTGGAGAGCAATCCTCCCACTCGGGGGCTTAGCTGCGACCCCGTACTCCCCTAAGTTAAAAAACTTTCCGAGTGGAGAGCAACCCTCCCACTCGGGGGCTTAGCTGCGACCCCGTACTCGCCTAAGTTAAAAAACTTTCCGAGTGGAGAGCAATCCTCCCACTCGGGGGCTTAGCTGCGACCCCGTACTCGCCTAAGTTAAAAAAACATTCCGAGTGGAGAGCAATCCTCCCACTCAGGGGCTTAGCTACGACCCCATACTCGCCTAAGTTAAAAAATATTTCGAGTGGAGAGCAATCCTCCCACTCGGGGGCTTAGCTGTGACCCCGTACTCGCCTAAGTTAAAAAACGCTCCGAGCGGAGAGCAATCCTTCCACTCGGGGGCTTAGCTGCAACCCCGTACTCGCTTAAGTTAAACATTCCGAGTGGAGAGAAATCCTCCCACTTAGGGGCTTAGCTGCGACCCCGTACTCGCCTAAGTTAAAAAACGCTCCGAGTGGAGAGCAATCCTCCCACTCGGGAGCTTAGCTGCGACCCCATACTCGCCTAAGTTAAAAAAACATTCCGAGTGGAGAGCAATACACCACTCGGGGGCTTAGCCGCGACCCTGAACTCACCTAAGTCACAAAGATCTTCTGAGCTAGGTCACAAGTACAACATATGCTCCATCTCGATCCACAAGGATGACGAGGTGTCGACTGAACAAATCGTCGGAGCTGCATGACAAGTACAACGTATGCTCCATCCCAATCCGCAAGGACGACGAGGTGTCAACTAAACACATCGTCAGAGCTGCGTCACAAGTACAATGTATGCTCCATCCCGATCCTCAAGGATGACAAGGTGTCGATCGATCACATCGTCCGAGCCACTCGACGAAGAGTGGAAGGGTCAAGTTCCACCCGGAATCAAAAAGCTTCCAAAAGCGATAAAGACAAAGCCATCATATCCAAAGAAAACCAAGTTCAAATAAATCCTGTAAAAGTTCGGAACCGCAGTGGGCAGAAGTACTCAGGCATCAGGCCTAAAAGAGTTTAACGGTTACAAAACCACTCGACATTACGAGGCAAATAAAGGTGGGGCATAATGTTTGTTCACTCAGCGGGAGGAGGACTTGCTGGCTCGACGAAGCTGTCAAGATCAATGTTGTCTGCAATACGAGTAGCTGCATTGATGAAGGTGTCCATGAAGGACTGGAAGCTGAGCTTCTTAGTGTTGGCAACCTTGAGAGCCGCCCGCTTGTCTTCTCTAACATCCTTGCAGTGGACTCGGACCAACGACAGAGCAACATTGGCGCCACAGCGAGCAGACGACTTCTTCCACTCTTGCACTCGACCAGGGATATCATTCAGATGAGTCATCAGAGACTCGAGATCTTTTTGGAATTCAGCTTGGGGCCAGAGTTCAGTGCCAATCCGTGACATTGCCACCTTCAGACGAGCAAGATAATCAACAGCACTGTCCATACGGGACTCTAATCGCAGCATGTTCATCGCGACGTCATCTTGGACAGGAGAGTTTATGGGGTCAAGACCTATCTCGACCCGCCCAGTCTCTGCTTCAAAGTCTTGACAGAGTTCTGCACAGTCGGAAAAGTGGTGAATCGACAGTTAAATAAGATGTGTTAGTCGACATCAGCAAATCAGTCGGGTAAGAGGAAATACCTTCGAGCTTCAAGACCAGTTTCTCAGCAAGCCGTCCCAGATAAGCCTCTAGTTCGCCCTTCTTTGCCATGAGACTCCCAACCTTGTCGGTCAGGGTATCCTTGTCCTTCTTCAGCCTCGCAACCTCCTGGTTGGCTTTAGTAACAGTTGTCTTCAGCTTGGAGTTCTCCTCTTCCAACTTGTTGAATGAGGCCAGCTTCTTATAGGCAAGTGTTGTTTTCTCTCGTGCCTCCTTTTGTGCTGCGGAAAGGTCTTGATCCTTCTTCTCGAGAGCCTGTTGTATTTTCTCTAAAGAAATAACATTCTTCAGACGAGCTTGGAGTTGACAGTTTTCACTATGCACATCTGTTCGAGTGGAACCACTCAGTTTAAGAGACTAAAAGAAGAAAAATTCATATGGTGGACAGTCGACTAATTCTTACCTCCCATGGTAGTTGCTTCTTCCTGGGCCTTCTGGAGATTTTTCTTGGCCAGCTCCAGGTCGAAGTTGAGGCTGATCTACTTCTTCTCCAGCTCAGCAAATTGGGCTCCAAGATCACAAGATTTCTGTGGTCAGCAAATAAGATATGTCAGTCGACAGGAATAAAGGTCAATCACAGCGAAAATTTCTCTAAGACTACCGCCGATCAAACATTCCACAGTATTCTTGGGGACTACACCCAGTGGGTGCACTTGGCGTGCCCCCACTGGTCCGGTTTTCCACTCTGCATGGTCTGGCCAGCATGATTATGCAAAAAAAGGAGAGAGAAAGAATCTTAGACCCCAGCTGCCTACCAGCAATCGACCGCGGTCTCGGGGACTACACCCAGTGGGTGCACTTGGCGTGCCCCGACTGGTCTGGATTACACTCGGATCGAGCTATTCAACTGAGTGAAAGAACAATGAAGTAACATTCGACAAAGACCCCCACCGCATCAAACACCCGACGGCGGTCTCACTCTGCGTGCCCCCACTGGTTCAGAAAAACACTCAATTCAATCTGGTCGACTCAAGTGGAAGAACTATTCAACACTAAGTCAAAACACCCACTGGGTGATTGGATGCGAAATGCAGACCGATGATAGATGCACATAAAGGTTCCAAAACACTCATCCAGGGACACCTTACGGACAATGAAGCAGAACCCACAACTACCACTAATGGAGAGATCAGACGGAAATCTAACTAACCTTGACATTAACGTGCAGAGCAGAACTGCCATTGTAGGCAGCCTGGCTGGCCTCGTGCACCACTTTCATCTGCTCCATCACAAGTTTCGCTTGGAGTAGAGCCTCTCTGGGGGCACCCGCTGGGTCATCTAGAGTGCGATGCACAACAAAGAGCGACGATGGCGGTACGGTTGGAGCAATCACAGGATCTGAAGCATGGAGTTGTGCGGGCGCGGTAGAGACTTGAGCAGTCGACGCCAAGGGACGTTCAGTCGACAATGGATTGGCAAAAGAAACATTGGCCCGAGCCGGATCTCCGGATCGTGGGACCACTGCCCCCGGCGCTAATGTTGACTGAGGCTCCTGGCTTACGACCGTCCTCCTGCCCGAAGCCCTGCCCCTCCTTCCTGTAGTCTTCAGAGGCACTTCTTCCTTGTCGTCTGGAAGCTCAATGATGTCCGCGGAGCTGCAACAAAATGCAACCATAGGAGTTCAATCGACCGACAACCCAGTCGACAGAACAAGTTCAAGATTGCAAGATCGTACCAGCTTTGGAAGTTGCCGCATCCTTAATCTCTTCATCACCTTGGGCCCTGTCAATATCCATGGAGGTCCCGGAAGTTGCGGCACTGAAAAGTTCATAATCAATTTGGTCAGAGCAGAAGTATGAGTCAGTAGGGAAACACAGAAAGATAGAACACTCACGCAGAAGCAACAGGAACGTCCATCTTGATCTTGGGCAAGGTCTTCCGAGACTTAGAAGGGGCAACCTTGGGCTGCTTGGCGATCTTCTCTGACGGCTTCGGAGTCGAAGTCTGAGTACGCTTATGCGCTTGCGTACTCGAAGCCACAGTCTTGCCACGCCCGCCCGCTGGATCATGGAACTGCTTGGATCGGCGTTCTGTGCGAGGTGGTGAGTCGACCTCCTCTTCATCGTCCGACTCATCAATCTCTTCCTCATCATCGTCATCAAGGGATTGCCAGTCGGCGCTCTCTTCTGTGCTATCCGCTCCCTCCTAGACTTGCTCCTAGGCTTGTTCCCCATTCGGCATCGAGTACATCTCAGTTTAAACCTGCAAGGCAAGAAGTCAATCAAATAGTAGTCCGATCTCGAGACAGTCGCAAAATAGAATGAAGCACACTCGATAGCAAAGATCAGACCTTGTCCGGCTGGTTCTCGGTGTCGAATGGGTTGACTCTCCCCGCCCCCCTGGGGTTATCCTTGTTCCCGGTAATGCTCTTCAACCACAGGGCCACCGTCTCGTCCGAAACCTCCTCTGGGTGGACCCGACGGTGTCATTGGAGCCCGAGTACATCCACATCGAGTGGTCACGGGCTTGGAGTGGCTGGATGCATCGACTGAGAAACACCTCTAGTAAATCCATGTCAGTTACACCATGACGGACCAACTGGACTACCCTCTCAACCAACATGTCTGTCTCTACTTTCTCCGCTGCGGTCACGGTCAGTGAAGAAGGTTGCTGGGCTCGATCTAGGGAAAAAGGAGGAAGACCGGTCGACTGACCGAGGGTCGCAATATCTTGGCAGTAGAACCAGGTCGACTGCCAGCCCCTGACCGACTCAGGAAGTGTCATGGTAGGAAAAGTGCTCCTCTTCCTCATCTGGATCCCTAAACCCCCGCACATCTGGATCACGTGCGTCCTCTCGTCACTCAGATTTTCCTTCTTCACGGTCTGGGAGCGGATTGTGAAAATGTGTTTGAAGAGACCCCAGTGCGGTCGAGAACCCATGAAGTTTCCACACATAGACACGAATGCAGCAAGATACGTGATGGTATTGGGAGAGAAGTGGTGAATCTGAGCATCAAAAAAGTTCAGAAAACCCCGTAAGAAAGGATGCGGAGGAAGGGAGAAACCATGGTCGACATGGGTAGCGAGCAGGACACACTCACCCGACCGCGGCTGAGGTTCTATCTCGCCCTCCGGCAGCCTCGCAGCTCCGGCGGCGATCTAACCCGTGGCGGCCAGCGTAGATCGGATCCAGTCTCCCTGAATCCAACCCGGCGGCAGCCTAGACCTCGATGATGACCCTCGATTCATCTTCTTGCCCTTCGCTGTCGCCATCGCCTTTTTTGCGCGCTCCAGCGTTGCCGTCTTGTCTTTCACCATGGTGGTGGCCTACGCACTGGCAGAGCGGCGGCGTCGAGGGCGAAAGAGGATGCGGTGGAGAGGCAGAGGGAGAAGAAGGGGAATGGGAGTGCACATTGCAGACGCCTTGGCCTCGACGCCTTTTAAGGGCCTACTCCTGAGTGGCTGACGCGTGGGCCCGAGCGATCCTGTAAAATCCCGCAATAGTCGCGCATCGGATATGTGGCAAAAAAGGTGGCACAGAAATCGAGGTGCTCCTGTCTATCCATCCTGTTTACTATGGTGCGCTTCGCCTTGCGCGCTTCCCCAAATTTTTGAATCCCGTGAGATCCGGGATCCGCAGTAACCAATTGCGCCGAAGATTTCGCGTCATATCAACACTCGAAGAGTACCAACGTAAGTTCATTCGGCAACACTTGAATCGATCAAGGTGACTGAAATAAAGCCGAAGTTTCAGCATGGACCTCAAATCCAGTTTGAATACTTGTGAAGCACAAGAGTCAAGGTAGGATCAACTTCAACCTTCTTTTCACTCGGACCTCAATCCATTCGGGGGATAATGACGATGTTATAGACCTAGGGTAGGGTCGTAGGCCTGACCTATACGTGCTGGGGAACGTAGTAATTTCAAAAAAAAACATTTACGCACATGAAAGATCATGGTGATGCATAGCAACGAGAGGGGAGAGTGTTGTCCACGTACCCTCGTAGACCGAAAGCAGAAGCGTTATAACAATGCGGTTGATGTAGTCGCTCGTCTTCACGTCCCGACCAATCAAGCACCGAAACTAAGACACCTCCAAGTTCTTGCACACGTTCAGCTCGATGACGATCCCCGGACTCTGATCCAGCAGAATGTCGGGGAAGAGTTCCGTCAGCCTGACGGCGTGGTGATGATATTGATGTTCTACCATCGCAGGGCTTCGCCTAAGCACCGCTACAATATTATCGAGGATTATGGTGGAGGGGGGCACCGCACACGGCTAAGAGATCAAGAGATCAATTGTTGTTTCTAGAGGTGCCCCCTTGCCCCCGTATATAAAGGAGCCAAGGGGGAGGGGGCGGCCAGCCAAGGAGGGGCGCGCCAAGGGGAGTCCTACTCCCACCGGGAGTAGGACTCCCTCCTTTCCTTGTCCAAGTAGGAGAGGGGGGAGGAAGGGAGAGAGGGGAGAAAGGAAAGGGGGGGCGTCCCCCCTCCTTGTCCAATTCTGACTAGAGGGGGAGAGGGGGCGCGGCCTGCCCTGGCCGCCCCTCCTCTTCTCCACTTTGGGCCCAAGTGGCCCATTAACCCCCCGGGGGGTTCCGGTAACCCCCCAGTACTCCGGTATATATCCGATAACCTCCGAAACTTATTCCGGTGTCTGAATATAGTCGTCCAATATACCAATCTTCATGTCTCGACCATTTCGAGACTCCTCGTCATGTCCGTAATCACATTTGGGACTCCGAACAAACTTCGGTACATCAAAACTCATAAACTCATATATAACTGTCATCGAAACCTTAAGCGTGCGAACCCTACGGGTTCGAGAACTACGTAGACATGACCAAGAACCGTTTCTGGTCAATAACCAATAGCGGAACCTGGATGCTCATATTGGCTCCTGCATATTCTACGAAGATCTTTATCGGTGACACCGCATAACAACATACGTTGTTCCTTTTGTCATCGGTATGTTACTTGCCCGAGATTTGATCGTCAGTATCCAATACCTAGTTCAATCTCGTTACTGGTAAGTCTCTTTACTCGTTACGTAATGCATCATTCCGTAACTAACTCATTAGCTACATTGCTTGCAAGGCTTATAGTGATGTGCATTACCGAGAGGGCCTAGATATACCTCTCCGACAATCGAAGTGACAAATCCTAATCTCGAAATATGCCAACCCAACATGTACCTTCGGAGACACCTGTAGAGCTCCTTTATAATCACCCAGTTAC
>NC_057795.1:556223711-556229953 GCF_018294505.1 Triticum aestivum | reverse complement strand
GGTGGCGGTGGGATCGAGGTCGAGGGGGGGAATGCCGGATGCGGGGGCCAAGAGGCGCCATTTAAATCCCCCAGCTGCGGCCCCGCTGTCCCGGCGGCCGCCCGTTTGAATTGCGCGCGCCGACGGTTGGTGGCGGCGCCCGCCTGCCCGCCCGTGCCGGCCTCGCAGCTGTCCCTCTCTCGCGGCCACGGCGCGAGGCAGTAAAGTTGGCGAGCGGACGGAGGCTTTGTACAGGGGTTTCCGCTTCTACAGGAGCACGAGGGGAATGAGGGAGGCAGTGACGCCCGGCGGTGGGGGGTGGCCGGGTCAAAAGAGGTGGATTTTGGGGTGGCGCCGCCCGTCCGAGAGGGACGGGCGAGGCCGCGGCGGAAGATGGCGACGGACGGGCTGACGAGTTGGTGACGGACGCCGGTTGCTGGCTGGTGGGGTCGCGGGCCCATTTCCTACCGAGGCTGACCCGTCTCGCTCGCAGATATCAGTCATATCACACTGGCCACATATTTCTCGGTTGTCAGTTGCATGAAAATATTTTTGTTATCAACACGATTGAAAATTAACAGCTCCTGCTCATCTTCAATTTTCAGTCGTTGTTCCTATTCGCCTTCAACCCCGACCCACACGCCTAACGTCCCCGCCTCCCACCAGAGTCCCACATATCTCAATTGAAACATACTTCATGCCCCCTCACTCCGACGGCCGATGGCGAGGAGGGGAATCCCGATGCCTCCGTTCCGGTTAGTATTTTAGGTTAGAGTTTTTTTAGTCCTATCAGGTGCGGTGTTCAGACAGATGGCGGTGCTACTTCTTTGAGTTTGTCTTTTGGGCTCCGATCCCCCTAAAGATTGTCCATCTGGATGAAGTCGATGAAGCTCCGGCGTAGATTCACATCGTCTCTTCGGGCAGTGAGGTTACGATTTCTTCTCTTGTGGCGAGATTTGGTGTCAGGTGCTTCAGATCTATGCAAGGATTCAACGACGACGACGACGACTGCGGCTCCAGGGCGCTGGCTGTCGTGGTTCTAAGCCTGACAGTAGAGTGGGGGGTAGGTATGGAGAGGCAAGGTCCTAGCTATGAAGAAATTGTAAACACAAAGGATGTACGAGTTCAGGCCCTTCTCGGAAGAAGTAACAGCCCTACGTCTCGGAGCCCGGAGGCGGTCGAGTGGATTATGTGTATATGAATTACAAGGTGCCCAACCCTTCTGCCTGTGGAGGGGGTGGCTTATATAGAGTGCGCCAGGACCCCAGCCAGCCCACGTAGGAGAGGGTTTAAGGTGAGTTAAGTCTGGGGCGTTACTGGTAACGCCCCACATAAAGTGCCTTTACTATCATAAAGTCTACTTGATTACAGGCCGTTGCAGTGCAGAGTGCCTCTTGACCTTCTGGTGGTCGAGTGAGTCTTTGCGGTCGAGTCCTTCAAGTCAGTCGAGTGAGTCCCTCGTTGGTCGACTGGAAGGCGACCTCTTCTAAGGGCGTCCTTGGGTAAGGTACTTAGATCAGGTCCATGACCCTACCCTAGGTACATGACCCCATCATTAGCCCCCGAATGGATTGAGGCTTCGAGTGAGGAAGGAGTTGATGTCGTTTCCGATTAACCTTTGCACATTGGTCGTGCATTGTTCTGGGCCAAAGAATTTCTTCGTTGATAGTGAGCAACTTGCCTTCGGTCGACTCGATCCATTCTCTTCTTTCGTCGAGTGATTTTTCGGGCTTCGACGGTCTCCGAGCGACGGATCGCGGGAAACCCCACGTCTGACAGACCGATCTGCCGTTCGCGGATTCCGCGGGATGCGAAATTTGGGGACGCGCGCGAAGCGGAGCGGACCGCGGCGTTCGGAGGGGACGGGGCATAGACGCCTCGATCTCCGCGCCGCTTTCTTCGCCACGTATCCCGTCTGCACAACTGTTCCTGATATGATTAGATCGACCGGGCCCACCTGTCATCCACTCGGAAGGGACCTTATAAATGCGCCCGGCGAGGATTTCTGTACTGCGCCTCAGTCATTCTCTCTCTCCCTCTCCGCTCCCTTCGTCCCCGTCCAGCGCGCTCGCTCTCGCCCCCGCACAACTTCCCCACGCGCATCTCGCCGGCAACCATGGCCAAGGAGAAGACGGCGGCGCTGGAACGTGCGAAGAAGGCGTCGGCGACGGAGAAGGCAAAGGGGAGATCCACCAGCCGCGGCGGGTCCTCGTCCAGATCCCGCCTGCCGAAGGGCTGGGTACAAGGAGACTGGATCCAGTCGACCATCACCGAGAGTGACCTCCTCGACATGGCCAACGAGGGCTTGATCCCTCATGGAGCTGCGAGGCTTCCGGGGAAGGAGTGGCAGCCCCAGCCAGAAGAGGGTGAGTGTGTGCTCTTGGCCACCCATGTTGATCGTGGATTTTCCTTGCCGCCGAGTGTTTTCTTCCGTGGCTTCTTGAATTTCTTTGGAGCGCAGCTCCACCACTTTACCCCAAACTCTATTGCCTATCTTGCCGCGTTCGTGTCCATGTGTGAGGGTTTCCTGGGCTATCGACCGCACTGGGGTTTGTTCAAGCATATATTCACGTGTCGATCTCAGACCGTGAAGAAGGCGAGCCCAGGTGATGAGAGAACCCGAGTCGTCCAAATGTGTGGGGGTCTGGGGATCCAGGTGAGGAATAAGAGCACCTTCCCGCCCATGACCTTTCCCGAGTCCGTCAGAGGCTGGCAGTCGACTTGGTTCTACTGCCAGGTCCAGTCGACGCCAGGGCAGTCGAGTGGACTCCCTCCGTTTACCATGGACCGAGTGAACAAGCCCTCCCCTCTGAAGCTGATTCCGGAGGAGAAAGCTGACGTGAAGATGTTGATGGAGCGCGTGGTGCAGTTGGTTCGGGAGGGAGTGACGGGCATGGACCTCCTGGAGGTCTTCCTCAGGCGTCGCATCCAGCCCCTTCAGTTCCGGAGCCACTGCATGTGGTTGTACCGTGGGACCGAAGACGAGACTCGAGTCCATCCAGAAGCAGTCGACGATGTCACTCTGGAAAGATGGATGGTAGCCGTTACCGGAAACAAGGACAACCCACGCGGATCCCGAAGGATTCCTCCACTCGACCACAACAGCGATCCAAACAAGGTACGTTGGCTCTGCTCTCCACTGTGCTCTTGTCGCATTCATTTCTGTTTATCCTGCCGACTGGTCGATTGATCCTTGTCTTGATATCTTCTAGGCTCTCACCGAGCTGTACTCGATGCCCAATGGGGCCCAAGCTCCGACTGAGGAGGGTGAGGCGAGTGGGGGCGAGAGCCAGGGAGAGGAGGAATGGGACTCGGACATTACAGAGGATGATGACGACGATGATGATGACGACGGTGATGAAGATGACGTTGAAGACGAGGAGGAAGAGGAAGAGGAGGTCGTACCACCGCGCTCAGAAAGGCGGTCGAAGCTTGTCCACGACCCTTCGACCGAACGTGGTAAGGGGGTTGCGACCGCCACTCAGTCGACCAAGCGCCCTCGGACCACCTCTCCGGTGCCGACTGAAAAGGCGCCGAAGCAGCCCAGGGCGGCCCCGTCGAAGCCGATCAAGCTCCTGCCGAAGATGAAGGTGTCCATCCCCACCATATCAGGGTAATCGTGCTGCTCATATTTTCTTATTTTGTGTGAACTTTGTCTCTGGTCGACGCTGAAGTTAGTCAACTGATCCTTTGGAGTTGCAGTGCTGCTACTTCTGAAACCTCGGCCCGGGCTGATGACCATGAGATGGAGGACGCAGCAACTTCGAACCCAAGTACTGTATTCTTAACGCCGTTCTTAGTCGACTGACTCGCGATCTCTGATCCTGATTTTTCTCCGTAGCTCCACCCAATACTGTTATCAATCTCCCTGATGATGATGAGGATGAAGAGCCGCTGAAGCGCAGGAGGAGTCGGAAAGCGTCCGCCAGTAAGGTGCCTCAGGATGTGACGGCGCCTGAGATTCTGACTGTGGAGGAAGAGAACACCACTCGACACACGGTGTCCTTCGCAGATCCATTGACGAGTGCTCAGCAGCCCTCCCTCTTCACGACGCACCACGTCCCAGAGGACCAAGCTGGCGCAGCGAAGGAGGCGATACGCCAGGCGGGAATCATGATGGAGCAGCTGAAGACCATTCGGGATGCGAGCCAGGCGGCTTATGACGCCAGTTCTGCCCTCCAAAGCAATGTCCAGGTCAGTCGACCACCGTTTGTTCTGTTGGATATGCTACCAAAAACTTTTCCTTTCCGGAATTCATAGTAGTCACCCACTGGGTGTTGTCGATTAAGCTCCGTATTAGCGGGGGCACGCTGAGTGCACCCGCTGGGTGTAGTCCCCAAGGCTAAGGTCGACTGCTGGCAGTCGGCCTTAGGCTTTATGATGTCAATTTTTCTGTCAGTCGACTATGTCGACTGGATTCCACAAACCGGTGGGGGCACGCTGAGTGCACCCACTGGGTGTAGTCCCCGAGACTGTGGTCGACTGCTTGCAGTTGATCACAGTCTTAAAGAATACATCTCGTTTTTTTTTGAGGTCGACTGGTCGACTTTGTCTTCAACAGAATTAGTGGGGGCACGCTGAGTGCACCCACTGGGTGTAGTCCCCGAGACTACGGTCGAATGCTTGTATTCGGGTGTAGTCTTAGAAACGTGTGTTTTTTCCTTTTTCACTCGGAAGTGAATTATATTTGACATTTAGTCGATTGGTTCTTCACAGAACTCTTGTGATCTTGTGGCTCGCTACTCTGAGCTGGAAAACAAGCACACTCAACTCGAGCTGAGCTTGAAGCTGGTTCAAGAGAAGCTGACGAAGGCAAAGGAGGAGACCGAAGGTATGTTTGGTGAGACCTTGACGACTGCTTTTCCCCTTGCTTGTTTCAAAATCTGATCTTGCTGTAACTTGCAGGTAAGGTAAGGGAGGCCCAGCAGAAGAAAGACCTCGAACTAGCTGAGAAGATCAAGCTTGCTGACGAGAAGTTAGCTTCAGTCACCAAGCTTGAAGAAGACAATACCAATCTGAAGGCTGCTCTTGGGATCGTCAACAAGGAGATCAGTCGACTAAAAACTGATAAAGCTGCCCTGACCGACCAAGTCAGCAAATTGACTGGGAAGAAAACTGATCTGGAGGCCTTCCTGAGTAGTCTTGCCAAGAAGCTGTTTCTTATGCTTGAAGGTAAACCTCTATGCTTGGCAAACATTTCCAATTGTGGTTTTTCCATTCGACCATCCCCTTGACTTAGTGATCATCCTTGCAGAATTCTGTCAAAACTTTGAAGAAGAAACTAGCCGGCCGGAGCCAAACCTCGACCCCGTCAATTCTCCGGTGAACGACAAAGTTGCCATGGATGTTTTCCGACTGGAGTCTCGTGTCGCAGCTGTCGTGGACTATCTCGCAAGGCTGAAGGCCGCCACATCTCGCATCGACTCGACGCTCTGGCCTGAGGAGACACTTCAGAATGACCTTGAGTCGCTGATGGCCCGGTTGAACACGATCCCTGGTCGAGTGCAGGAATGGAAGAAGTCCTCGGCTCGGTGTGGTGCAGATGTTGCTCTGTGTCTGGCCAGAGTCCACTGTAAAGATGCGCGAGAAGAGAAGCTGGCGGCCCTTCGGGTGGCCAATACCAAGAAGCACGACTTCAGGTCCTTTATGGAAACTTTCCTTGCAGCTGCCACTCGGATCGCCGACGGAATTGATCTTGATGAATTCGTTGCACCTTCCAGCCCTCCACAGGAGGGGTAAAAAACTTCTTCTGGCTCGACGCTTTAAATTTGCCTCGGTATGCCGAGTGGAATTGTAACCGATAAACCTTAACAGGCTTAACGCCTGAGCACTTTCGGTTCCTTTAGATATCGATTCGAACTTGAATTTAGAGCTTGAATACAACTGTTTTTGGCTCGAAATGTCTTTTGCAAGTTCAAAGCAAGGCGCCTTTACTGCAATCGACTTATTCTTTAATCCACTTAGGCGAGCACTGGGCTGCAGCTAAGCCCCCGAGTGAGAGGTTTACTCTTCACTCGGCAGGATTTTTATAACTTAGGCGAGCATAGGGCTGCAGCTAAGCCTCCGAGTGAAAGTCTGGCTTATCACTCGGTAGGATTTTGATAACTTAGGCGAGTGCTTGGACTGCAGCTAAGCCCCCGAGTGAGAGGGTTGCTCTTCACTCGGTAGGATTTTTATAACTTAGGTGAGCACAGGGCTGCAGCTAAGCCCCCGAGTGAGAGGTTTGCTCTTCACTCGGTAGGATTTTTGTAACTTAGGTGAGC